>NC_018328.1:427785-430055 GCF_000234665.1 Leishmania mexicana MHOM/GT/2001/U1103
CCTCCGCTTTTTTTTTCATCGCTGTCCCCCCCCCCTTCCTCCTCTCCCAACTGTTGTTCTTACTGCACGGATGTGCACAACGCCTGCTCACGCGCGTGCCCGGCCTCTTGCGCTCGGCACTTCATAGAAAACCTCTCGTTCACAACAGCACCCTCTGTGAGCACATCAACAGCCTCCCACGGCCTCTCTCCTTTCGCTCTATACCAATACACATACGCTCGTACGCATCTTACTGCGTCCACCAGCACCGCTAACCTCCTCACGCACGGACACACCATGTTCCAGCGGACGCACAGCCGCGTCGGCGCCACGGCGCTCGCGTGGGCCTTGCGCATGCAGCAGAACCGGATGAGTAGTTGCCCCGTCCCAAGTCTTCCCACGGCAGCGGGGTGTCGCCACCTGCCGTGCGGGGCGTGCACCGCACCGGCAGCAACAGCCTCCTTCTTCGCCCTCCAGAGCGGGCTCCGCGGCTACACCACGACGACCCGCGCACAGCAGATGCGCGTGCAGGGCCGCGACAACATCCAAAGCCAGAACACCCCCATGAACTGGCCAGGCAGCAGCGGTGGCAGCCAGGCGGACAGCCTCACGCCGTTTGTGCGTCAGCACCTCGCCCGCGTCTACACTCTCCTCGGTTGTGCATGTCTGACGGCGGGGCTCGGGAGCTTCCTGATGGTGGCCACGCCGATGGGACGTGCCATCCCGTACTGGCTCCCGATGGTTGGTGGCTTCGTACCACTCCTTTGGCTGTCCTTCGCCCCACCCGCGAACCCGTCGCTGAAGTTGTGCCTCTTCTTCTCCTTCGCGCTCTTGGAGGGCATGGCGATTGCCCCGCTCGTGCTCATGACGAGCATGAAGGGCGTGCTCACCACATCGATTCTGCTGACCGCCGCCGTCTTTGGCGGCTTCAGCGCCGCGGCGTACCTGGCACCGCGCGCCTCCATGGTAGCGTGGCAGGGGCCGCTGTTTGGCGCACTGATCGGCATGGTCGCAGTCTCCCTGCTGAACGTCTTTTACCCCACCGCCTTTGCGCACTCGCTTATTCTCTACGGCGGTCTTGCCATCTTTTCAGTCATGGTGGCAGTGGACACACAGGCCATGATTGAGCGTGCTCGTTGCGGGGCTGGCGACCACGTGCAGGACGCGATGCAGATGTTCTTGAACGTGGTGAATATCTTTGTGCGCATCGCGCAGATCATGGGCAGCATGGACCGGTAAGCGCCCGTTTACATTGCAAGAACCATACGCGTCAATGCAGGACGATCACGTGCGTGTGCGGGCACAAGGACAAGAAACAGCAGAAGCCGAGGAAGGCGCTGTCGCAGCCAAGTACACCTATACACACGCCCACGAACGACAAGATGCTGTGCATGCCACGCCACTCCAACTTGTCTGTGCGCTTTGATATCTGTGCCTGAACGGTGAGCACGAGGCGCGCGTGTAGGGATGATGTGTATTAGGCGCCGGGGCGCCCACAGCTGGTACCGACTCCGAAAGGGATTTAGGGAGGCAGGACACGTCTTTCGTACGGCACGAGATAGTTGCTTAAGGGTCTAATTCTTTTTACTTTCCTGGGGTGCCCATTGAGCGGAACACTGAGCGCATCCTCCCCTCCCCTCGCCTCCTACTGCGCCCCCTCCCCCCTCCCTTCGCATCGCTCCCATCTGCCTTCGTCCTGCGTGTCTACTGGCAGTCGTCCCCAGTCATCCTCCCCCTCTCTTGCTGCATGCCAGTGACGTGGGAGAGGCTGTGGACGGGACATTATCTTCCACATGAATGAGCTTTATCGAACGCCTCCTCCCCCCCCCCGCCCACGCCACCCACGTTCGTCCCACCCCGTCATCCTTTTATCTGTCTTAGGTGTGTGCGTGTGTACGTGTAGCTGTGCATGTGTGTCCCTCGTCGACACCGAATTCGCGCCCTTCACCTCCGCCCACCCCCTCCTCAAAACACGCACGCACATGTACACACGGTCATCGCGCTCTGCTGTTGCTGCTATTTTCTCGTAGAAGCACAAATGGGCTGAGAGGGAGGGAGATGGGGGCGGCGGCGGTGCTTGACTTGGATGCCACCAGGGATGATGATGGTGGCAGCGGTGGTCGTAGTGGCAGTGGTGGTGGTGGTGGTGTTGGTGGACGCAGTGGTGATGAACACCTTCTTATGGCACTCTTGATCTAGACGAACACAGAGGAGGACGAACGAGGCGAAATGATGTGGGCAAGCCCGCATTTTGGCACTGTAGACAGCGTGCGGCAGATGTGTGGGTGGGT
>NC_018328.1:430155-592781 GCF_000234665.1 Leishmania mexicana MHOM/GT/2001/U1103
ACCCACCACCGCCCCCCCTCTCCCTTCCCCTCCCACTGACTGCAGTCATGCAGACACTCGCCGTGCTCAGGAAAAAGTGCTGTCCCGTATCGCACAGACGTGCAGAAGCCTACGCACGAAACCTCCCTGCACACCGTACTCTGACGCTGTGCGTGCCCCTTATCCTTTTCCGCGCTTGTGCCATCCGCATGCTGCCTTCTCACTCCCTCCCCCTACACACACGCACACACACACGCACACACGCACACACACCAGAGACCGTACCCTTGTAGCGTGCGACTCTCGGTGTATGTTCTAGAGCCACCTTGGCTCACCCGCAGTGCCGTCTCTCACCATCGACCTCGAAACGAGACAAGCACGTATACGCAGACACACGGTGGGGGGGGGAGGGGGTGCTGATGGAATGGGCCGATGACGTCGTCAACCGGCCGCGACGCCCCAATGCAGGGAGTCGCCTGCAAGAACTGCTGGCGAATGGCTTGGATGAAGAAGAGGAGAAGGCGCTGCGGGCGCTGAGCGACGCCTCCTCCGACACAAGCTTCACCCTCAGTAGTGACGAGGAGACGGTGGACGAGGTTGAGAGCGACTTCGACGCCGAGGAGGTCGGTGGCACGCTGGAGGGGGAGGATGTGGAAACGGAGGCCTTAGTGCGCCGTGCAGAGCGGCAGGAGCGGCAGCTGGAGCGCCGGAAGAAGCTACAGCGCTCACAGAACTTCTCCAAGGTGGCGGCGCGTGATCGAGCGCAGCGACTGCAAAGCACGAAGAGGCAGGAGAAGCGACAGCGCGGTACGGACGAGGCCGACCGAGTTCCTCGACAGCGGCAGCCGCGCAAAGATGGAGCCGTCCCTGAGAACGATGACGAGGACAGGGAGGAAGAGGATGACGAGGACGGGAGCGACGACGCCATTGACCTGCGCCAGCGGGTGCGGCATCGGCCAGTCCCCACAATACCGTGCAGCCAGCGTCTAGCGGAGGCGCACGCGCGTGCCGCGGCGTTACGGGCCGCGCAGGCTGCCGCAGAAATCCCAAGGGATGGTAACGCTGAAGGCGGCAGCATTAGCGGCGGCGCCGGCGTCATGCACACCCATCGGGGATTTAACGTGTTAAAGACGCGGCAACGGGCTCGGCGTCGGCAGCACAACAGCAGCAGCACTACGGGGCAGTCTGCGTGGGAAGCGAGGGTGGCGCTGTCTGCACTAGTAGAGGGCACCATGTCGGAGCCGATGCCAGTGTGTGTGTCTCCACGCATTGCACTCTACGAAGGCATCCCGCAACGAGTGGGGTACAGCAGCGGGGCGTCCGTGCTTCAGTGCTTCCGCGTCCCCACTGTCGTATCCTTTTCAACTGCACTGCCCCCAGTGCTGCAGCCCTGAAAAGGACGCACAGAACGATGGATTCGGAGCGCCCAGGCGCTCGGCATCGGCCCCCCTCCCCCGTACCTCTTTGTTGAGTTGCACGTGAGAGCGTGTGTGTGTGTGTTGGTGTGTGTGTTCCTCTCATCCACATACCCTGCCGGTACATGCGAAAACGAATGACGAGTGATGCGAAGGAAATCGATGTTTGTTTTTTCTTCCGAAAAGGGGCAGCTAGTTGGCAGGTGCTGTGACGAACACCATCCCTGGGTAGCACCGTGAAACCTGTCCACTTCTCTGGTTGTAGCGCCGCACCCCGTCCACCCTCCCCCCTTCACCCACCTACTCCCCTATGCATGCTACAACACGCCACACGATGGCGCCCTCTCTCTCTTCCCGTTTTCACGATACCACCCTCTTCTCTTCCTCCTCCCTCTCTCTACCCCCTTCCGTGTTTTTGATTCACCACATCCACAAACGCCTCCCCCCCCCATACACACACATGCAACCCGCTAATACACCTTCTCCTCTCAATCATCTCCCCGTGTCTCCCCCCTCTCCACCGTCAGCAGCCATTCTCGTGCAGCTTGTCACGCGCCGAATTCATCCATCCCCCTCTCCCCACCCCCTCTCTGCGTCATCCTACTCAACAGCTTCCATACGCCGTGCAGCCTTTTTCTTCGGTTTGCCACGCCCTCGATAAGCAGTGGATCCGCATACCCTAACCGTACAAGGCAGCCATGGAGGACACCGTCGAGGCCATTGTGAACCAGCAGCGCGAGACGGAGCGAGCCGTCTTGGGCGGACAGAAAGTGCACATCCGCGTGCAGCAGCGCAAGGGCAAGAAGTTTGTGACGACGGTTCAGGGGCTTAACCAGAAGCTCAACTTCCGCCGCATCAACCGCGAGTTCCAGCGCCGCTGGGGCTGCAACGGGACTGTGATCAGCACTCCTGACGCCGGAACCGTCATCCAGCTGCAGGGCAACTGGAGCGAGAACATCAAGCAGTTCCTCTTAGACGAGCACATGGCGACAGAGAACAACCTCGAGATTCACTCTCTGTAGCAAGGGTCACGGAATGGACAAGAAACTCAAGAGAGCAAGAGAAGGCGCGACGGCGTCATGTCTGTCGTGGCCATCTGTGCTCTGTCGTTGGAGCTGCATACGCGCAGATGGCTCGTTATGGGCAGCTCCGGAGGGAGAAGGGAGAGGGGCGCTGCGTGACCGTTACAGAGTGCGTGTGAGAAGGAGGGCCGCCGCCCCCCCCCTCCCCCTCGGCACCCATGCACGCACACACACACACATACACCACACACACACGAGGGCCACGCAACAGCCAGGATGGCTGCCCCTTCAATGCGTAGCCCTTTTGTGAGCGCGTGTGTCGGTTTCCGACCCCCTCCCCTCTTTCTCCTCCCTCCGCCTCCCTTGTCCCTGTCTGCATATACACCCATCGGATGTGCGGACGGTGTGTGATTCCTGATGCGTGTCCACGAGGACCCTCACCGATAAGGTGGAATGTCTAGCCACGTGTGCGTGCGTGCGTGCAGCAGCATGTGCGGTGAAGGTGGTTTGGGTAGGTACTCTCCTAGTGAACCCGAAATCAAGGGGAGGGAGGGGGGATGGAGGGTGCGGTGACGAAGGAGTGTGTATGTGTCTACGGTTCTAATTAACGTAAATGGAGGAAGCGACGTACTACAAGCCTTCTCTCGCGCACCGCCGTAGCCACCGGCACACAAGTACACACAGCGAGCGACTTGTCTCCTCCTCCATTGTTTGCCGCGTAAGCTAGTGTGTGTGTGTGCGTGTGTGCGTGTGTCGATCTGGTGCGGCGAGGGGAGTAGAGAGCAGGAGAAAGCGTGCGGAGGGAGGAGTTAGAGGAACCTCCGCTCTTTCTCTTGCCTTCAGTGTGTAAAAGCAGCGAAGAAGCAAGCAGAAAAGGGCAGCAGCACCCCAACCGTCGCGGCACTCTCTCGCTCGCTCTCTCAGGATCTCTCGCACTCGCCCCTGCACACGACCCTAAGACCACAGAGACGGCGGTGATGACGGCACAGTCGCGGCATACGTGGAGGGAGCGCGCAGAAACATGAGAAAAGCGATGAGGACGGCATCCTCTGTCATTCCAACGCAGAAAAAAAAACCCAATGACCAGCAGGCAGCGAGAGCAGCGCGACACAAGTGCGTGCGCCCCCCCCCGGCATTCTCATGCACGTACGTGTTTAACATGCATCTCCTCACCGCTCGTCTCCCCTCATTTCTCCGACCTCACCACCTCCACCCGTCTTGCTCTTGCTCTCGCTTTTTTGTTTCACTCCCACCCTACCCCCTCCCAAACATCATTCCCTGTGTGCCACACACACACACACACGCACATGCAAACGTACAAACACCGTCGCTGCTCACGCCCTGTCAGTCTCTTCGACCTCCTCCCTCCCTCCCCCTCCTTGGTTCGCCCTTGTCGGTTCACAGCCCCCTCCCTTCCTCCCACTACCCTCTCCACCTCCTCAGCGCACATTCACCGCCCATAGCCCTACTTCTCTCTCTCTTCCGTATCGGTGTGTCTGTGCCTGAGAGACGTCAAGCGGCCGCAGCAGCCATTCGTAGCCGCAAAGAACGAGGCGATACACACACACGCACGCACACACACACACGGTGTGGCGTGCACGAGAGAAGGGTTTACCGTCAAGTGGTCTCCGGAAACTGCAGCAATCAGTGAAAGCGGGGAGAAAGAACAACACACAAACAAGGACAGACAACTCCCTCCCTCCTTTGGGGGCGTGAGTGCGTGTCGAACACTGTGTCGTACACATCACCTCTCGACTCCTCCTCCCCTCCTCCTCACCAACGCATGCACGCACGTGCCTACATATCCTCTCTCTGTGACGGCCTGACAGTGGTACGCATTGTGCCCTCTTAGTATACACTCCTCCCCCCTCCCTTCCCTTTTTCGTTGTCGGTGCTGTGCTGTGTATGTGTGGAAGCTGAGCCATTGCCTGTGCGTGTGTGCGCTCGTGTATACAGATAGTCTCCTTAGGTGACGATCATAGCCGTTTTGTGTGTGCGCGTGTGTGTACCTCCCTCCCTCCGAGTGTCTGTTGGCTCCGAAGCAGCGTACGAGACGTAGAAGGCAATTGTGTGATCAGCATCTCTCTCTCTCCCTCCCCTCCCTCCACACACACACACACGCCCACACGTCCACGCACACCCTCCCATTGTTTGGTCGCCGTAGTCTTTTCTCGGTCTCCCCGTGGGTGTGGGTGTGTCCGTCCGGGATCACTTGTACGTCCTCTGAGCCGCATTGCTTCTTGGGAGCAGCCCGGAAAATCACCTTCTCTAGCCCACAGTGCACTGTTCCGCATCCTAAAAAGCTCATCTTCTACGCCGGTGTTTCGCACCGGCTTCTACGCGCACACACACGCGTGCGCGCACGAGCACTCAAACAACTCGCGCTCTCACCCTCCCCACACCCGTCCCCGACCGCCTCTTGTCGAGGGAGGGGGTGCTTGGTTGGAGGCTCGACGCGCACGCAGCGACCACGCCATTACGTGAAAGTGCGCGGTCGCTCGAGAGATCCTGAAAAGGAGAAGTAGAAAACAAAACAAAAAGCGGAGGAGGCGCGCCACAGTCGGTGAGCCGAGCGACACAGTGCGGCAGCGACATTCACAGGTCATGTGAGCCATCATCACCGTCCGCAACGGCACTCGATCAGCGAATTTAGAGGTGAAGAGCGCTGCAGGACGCAAGGCGGGCCAACTGAGAAGTAAAACAACGGAAAGAAAGAAGCGAGGAACCTTAGCCGGCGCCATGCCCATCAACCCCGAGTACATACCCTTGCCGAAGAGCAAGGAGATGTTCGCGATTGCATCGTGGCGTGACTCTCCAGGGCTGAACACGGCGCCGCCCGCACACCCTGGCGTGTCCGGCAGCCCGCATCTTGCTTCACTGGATGCTCTGCGGAACGGCAAGGGTATGGCCGGGATGTACGCGGCGGCAACACACACCACCAATACCACGAATACAGTAGCGGCAGCTGGTGCCTCGCTCCTCCCCCCCGCCGGCGGCACGGCGGAGGACAGCAAGGACGCTGCCAAGAGCAAGGCCCCCCTGGCCGCGGCAGCAGGCAAGAAGAAGAAGCGCAAGCCCGGGTCGGGAGCAACGACGAGCGCGGCGAGTGCAGCAGGATCTGGCGTCCGCCCAGACGACGTGGACGACTTCTTTGTGCACATCTTCCTCCCCTCCTGCGCCTCGGTGCAGACGCTGGAGTTCGAGCTGCATGCGCAGACAACGCCGCTCAAGAGCATCGAGGTGGGTCTGCCCAAAATCTTGTTCCCACGCAAGCCCGCTGGCGGCGACGCGAGCCTCCCCACGACCACAACGTTGGCCCCGGCAGTCGCATCCACCAAAGTCGTCTCTTCGCCTTCGTGCACGCCGGCAGTGAATCCCGCGAACAACGAGCTTAGCCTCCCGCTCATGTCCCTGCCTCCGGCGGACCTCCCAGAGCCGGCACCGAGTGAAAGCTCATGTGACGCCCCGCCGTCGGTATCGGCGGCAGCGGCGGCGCACGTCAACGGCGACGGCACCGCCTCAGCGGCAGCGGCGTCGGCTGGACACCAAGGAGGCGAGTACCAAGTATCCCTGCTATTTGCTGAGAAGGCAGAAGCGGAGAAAACGGTCACGTTCGTGCAGCGCCGCTGGCCCACTGCCGCCGTGTCGCTCGCATCCCGCAGCCGCAGCGTACTAAACGCCACCCTGGTGCTGAAGGGCATGCCAAACCAGGCCAAGACGGAGGCGGTGCTCACAGAGATGCAGAGTCTGCCACACACACCTTCGTATGTGCGGCTGCTCCGCAGCGAGCGCGGCGTCTTCAAGGGGGTTGTCTTCGTCAAGTACGCAAACTGCGAGGTCGCGGAAGAGTGCAAGCTGCGACTGGAGAAGTTTGTGCTCGGCTCCCGTCCCTTGAAAGTGGAGTTCAAGAAGAAGAGCACGGCGGCGGCGAGCGCGAACGCCGCTATTACCGAGAGCAAGCGCTCTCTACAGGAGCTGGTGCGTGAACTGCGCGTAAGCGCCGAGCACGAGGGCTTCCACCTCTCTCGCACCGATGTGGCGAAGGAGGCGCTGAAGGTGCTGAAGCAGCTCTGCCAGTCGTACGGGCTCTTGTTCGACATGAACGATCACCAGGTGACGGTGCGGCGAGTACTGGGGTCGAACGGCACCGGCAGCGAAAAGCCGTCGCCGGCGCTGCGGCCGCAGTCGATGCCCCCCGCCTGGGCTCCAGCGACGCCGGCCCCGCTGCGTCCGATGGACTTCAAAGGCATCAGCCACTGGAAGGATATCCGCAGCCAAGCCTCCACCCTCGGCATAATGCGGCCGCTTGGACCAGAGGACGGCAAGCCGGCGTTCTCGGCTGGCCGTGGTCGACCTCTGTGAAGCAAGGAGAAAGATCAAGGGGAGGTGAAAGTGGGCTGCGGTAGCGCATGAGCGAGCGAGCGCGAATGAGAACGGATGCAGGGAGAGAGGAACAGAGACGGTGATAGTCCGAGCCTCGATCACCACAAGGCGAACAACCATTTGGTCCCTCTCCCTCACCCCTTTCCTGGTGCCCTCTCCAAGTGGATGTATCCGCGCGTGTCTGCATCCGTCTCTCTGTTGATGTCTCTCTTGTTGTGACCCCATACCCGTGACTTGTGCGTGTGTGTGTGTGTGTGTGCATGTGTGTATGCGCTTTTGTTTGTGTGGCTTCCCCACACACGCACACACATGCACACACGCCGGATACATTAACGCGCACCGCCCCCCCCCTTCCCCTCTTCTCTCCTCGTGTCGAGCCTCTCTCTTTTACGTTTTGTCGTGAAATTATTTTTCTACTTTGTGTTCCTCCGTAATAAAAGGGCATCATCACGCACGATGACACACACGAACTGCGGCCAACCGTAGAAGATCAGCCAGGGAAGACGGGAAAAGCAACGGTGTCCTTTGCCCCTTCCTGTCTTTTGCTCTTTCCACACATGATGTGCGTCCAGCCTCCCACCCCCCTTCCTCCGCTGCCGTGGCTGGTGCCTCTCTTGCACGCGTGCGTCAGTCTCGCCCCCCCCCTCCTCCTCCTCCTCATCCTCCTCTTCCCCCGAACCCTTCAATGTCCTTCGCTCTCTCGGTCGCTCGCTCTCTGCCTCCGCCGTATGCGTGCTGTTCGTGAAAGAGAGCGACGGGCAATGAAGGATGGAGCAAAGGAAAGTCTGTGTGGGGGGTGGGTGGGGGTTAGAGAGGCAGGGAGGGAGGGGGGCGGTTCCATGAAAGCGAGGTGAATGCGGTGGAGCTAGCTCTCACCATCACGAAGGAGATAGCGAGAGGAGAGGTGGGCGGGGAAAGGGCTCTGTCAGCACTTTCCCTCAGGTGGAAGACGCTAACGAAGCACACCACCGTACACACAACAAAGTAACGGGAGAGGAAAGACGGCATGACGTGTTTACTGCTGCCGTACTTCGAGTTGTGAACGTGAACACGGGTGAGGGGCTTGATGTATGCGTGTATGTATGTACGTATATGTGTGTGTGTGTGTGTGTGTCTCCCTCTCGCCTCTCTTCCGCCTCCCACGTGCTGCTTCCACCTCCCACACGCACGCACATACACACACATACATACATGCATGCATGTGCACTGCCACCACCATCACCTTCTGTGCGTTCACGATCGAGAGGCCCCAAAATAAGAATAAAAGGAAAAGAAAAGGACGATAAAGGGAGGCGACTCAGCAGAGCACGGATGGATGGCGACAATCAGGGGTGGATGTGGTACACATGCACACACGTGCGAGGCGTTCATATTGGCGGCTGTGTTTCGCAATGCCATCAAGGGCTTGGTTGCCCACCAGTGATCTCGTGTGCTCTCTCTCTGTCTCTGCTCCTCTGATGCCACCCTGACCTGCGTCACCTCTCCTCATCTCCGTCTCTATTATGTGTACACCGTGACGTGCTCTGCCCTGCGTCCCGGCTCTCTGTGCTTCGCTGCATTCCGCCTCCCGTCCCCCACCCCTCCTTCCACTCTCGCTCCCTCCTCCTTCTCTAGAACCACCGACGCCAGGACACTTGTCGACGCTAAAGTGGGGAAGCGGACACTTGGCGGCGTCTTGTACTCCTATGCTGTTGTGGGGCCCCTTCTTCTCATCTGGCCCCTTATATCCCCTCTCATTGTCGTCGCATGTGGTGCGGATGGGTGCGGCGTGTTTGAATGGACAGGTTTCTTCGTACTTGTGTGATGGTACGCCGGTTGCCCGCAGGCGTCTGTTCAAAGCAGGGGCGGAGGCAGCGAAGAGAGAGAACAGCCGCAGCAGCGTCATCCGCGACACCAGCTAATCGCGCAGCATAATCAGAGGAGCACACACACACACACTTAGCATGCCCCGAGGTCGCAGTCATGGACGTGGACGCGGCAGGGGACGGGGTCGAGGCCGACTAGGGCGTGGCAGCACTACCGGTGGTGCGAGTGGGGTGGTGCCCCTTGAGAGTGTCAGTGGCACCTCAGAGGTCTCGAAGTCAGTGAGCGCCGTTAGCGCTTCGACTGCACCTGTCGTCGTCGTCGTGCCGCAGGGTCGCATGATTACTCGCTCTCTCCTACGCGCCACCACCTCTCTGCTCCTCGACAACAACAGCGATGCCGCCGGTATCCCACTAGTGCTGCCGCTCAGCGGCCGGCGCCGGCGACGGACGGAATCGGCGGCGGCCAACGCATCCTCTTTCTCGCCTAACTCGCCTGTACCAGGGGATGGCACGCTCGGTAGCTCTGCGCTCGCCTCCACTCGCATCTCCTCTTTCTCCTCACCCCCCTCCGCAATGGCGGGCGACACGGTGGCCACTGCCGACAGCAGCGGCAGCCCCCTCTCACCCCTCTCACAGCGCGTCGTCATCGGAGGCCTACTGCGGTGTGTTTGCAGTGCCTTCCTCGTGTCGCCGAGTGAGACACTGCTAGAGTGCTGCCGATGCCGCAACTGGTGCCACTCCGCCTGCGTCGGCGTCGACTACGAAGAGCTGCGCCTGCGCCAACGGCAACGAAACTTTCTCTGCCCACTCTGCAGAAAGACGACCACGCCGGCTCCTGCGCCAACCGGTTCCTCCAGCACCGCGGCAGACTCCCTACCCACCGAATCCCGCGTCTTTTCGCCGCCGCCGCCGCCGGAGTCGCAGAGGCCAGCCTCCATCACGACGTCCTTGGGCGAGTCCATCAACGTCCTCCTCAGCCCAACCGCAGCGGTGGTCACAGCCGTGAATGGCCTAGCTGTTGCTCAAACGGGCGGTAGTAGTGCCACAGGATACTCTACCGCAGCCGCTACGTCGGCGCTGCCTGGGTCGCCCCCAACCTCCACAAGCGGCTCTTCTTCGTCGAGCTACCCTTTGGTGAGCCGGCAGCCTCCGGCGCCACGCCAGCTGCCGCTAAAGCTGCGCGAGGTAACGGATCAATCCCCGCCTGCGCCACTCGCCGATGAGCTGCGGCGCCTCATCCGCATGATCGAAAACACGGCGCATCAGCTGGGCTACAACATGCTGCACCTGCCCGCGCACACGCTCACGGAGCAGCAGGTGGCTGAGTGCCTAGGGTGCTGCGCGGAGGCCATCCAAGACGCCACCTTCTCACCCGACTACCCGGCCTACTGCCTGAAAGAGGTGCAAAATCCCCGGCACCCCTACGTGCAAGGCATCGCGCTCCAGTCACAGGCCGACGGACGCATCTGCTCTCTCATCTTGTCCAGCGGCCGTGACCTCTATGGCAACCTCAAGCCCACGATCACCCAGCTCAAGAGCTCGCTACAGCGCGGCCTCCTCGAGCCGTCCGCACTGACGCCATTCATGGCGGAGTGCATGGCCATTGCGGATGTGGCCGACTTTGTGCACATCACACTAAGCGCCACACATGCCCAGCATCAGCGCAAGGGTCTCGCGCGGCTTCTGATGACGATGGAGCTACTCAAGTGGAGCCTGCGGGGCCGGCACCGCGCGTTCCTCAACATGGCCATCGAAAAGCGTCTCGTGGACGGCGGCAGCCGGATCGAGTATGCGTCGCCGGTCGCATCGAAGCGGCTCTACGAGTCCTTCGGGTTTGTCGAGGTCTACCCACGCTACGACCCGGTGACCAGGAAAGAACGCTGGACCGCGAAGGAAGTGGACATGGGACGCGTGATGGCCAATTTGAACTTCGTCGGTCACGTGCGTGCCGTGGCGGAGGCCATACTAGCCAAGTACAACGTCAGCGGAAGCCCCCAACGGTGACAGCGTGGGTCATGGGGGCGGGAAGGGCATGGACGAGAGCGCTTGAAGAAAGGGGTTCCATCGCAAGCGGAACTGGAACCAGCCGCTCCCGATCGAGCTGGCGCGGCGGCAACACGCCCAAGCGCAGTGGCAGTGCTGCCTCGAACGGGGAAGATGAGAGCGACTCGGAGCAGCGCAATGGCGATTCGAACTGCACCAAGAATGACGCAGGAAAATGATGCCTCGCCCTGCACTCTATGTAAGCAGGTCAAAGCCTAGCGCTGGCGGCGGGAAGGGAAGGGAAGGGAAGGGACGGGAGGGGGGGGGCGCGGTGGCCGGAGGGAGCTAACTCCCTCGACGACAAGCTTGCTTTTCCCTCACAACAAGCACGTAAAAGAGGATCCAACGTGTGAGCGCGCGTTTTTTGTGGGGAGGGGGAGGGGGAGGAGGGCCATTATGCGCAGCCGTGCCACCACCTCCTCCTCCTTCCTTCCCACTTTGGCCCTTTGCCTCCGAGGTCTCCTCCCATTCTCCGCCTTCACCCTCGAGAGTAAACCAACAACCACAGCGAACGGGACGCAGCCACACAGAGACACATCATACACGCCTGCATATACATGTATATGTGCACGTGCGCGTACGGGGGCCGCTACTGCTTCCTGGAGAGCGTGTACGCGCAAACTGGGAACGAAACCAGCGGTACATTGCATGAAAAGGCAGCGGTGTATGGGGGGTGTGCGTGTGCGGGCAAGGCGGCTGCGCCTCTCTTGCGCCTTCCCCATTGCTTCCAGGGACCACCGCCTGCTTTTTCATCATTTCTCCGTTTTACTTGTTGCCTTTCTCCCCCTCCCCATTTCCTGTGTTCGGATTGCACATCCGATGTGTGTGTGTGTGTGTGTGTGTGTGTGTGTCGGGGGTATGGCGTGGCTCTACGTACCTCGTCGCACTGCTCGATGCCATATCATCGCTGCTGGTCTTCGCCATGGTTTCTCCGGCGCAGGTGGTCTCCTTCGTCTGGCGCTTCTCTATCCGTAGTAAAGGGAGGAGGCGCCGACACGTGCACACACCGGCACACACGCAGGCCAGCGAGAGAGCTCTCTCCCCCTCTTACTTTCTCTGTCTCTCCACAGCCACCCCCCTCCCCTTTGCGACAGACGCGCAGAAGGGCGGAGCCGTCAGAGTTGGCGGGCGCGGGGCAGTGAGCGTCGCATCAATGAATACAAAACACACACGTACAGAGCCAAGAAGACGCCTGAAGAAGCGGCCAAATGTGGGCCACACTCGCGCGCTACAAGGCCAAGTCGCTTGCGCAGATGTTTCGAAAATTGAAGCTCGCCGGTGCGCACCCCGATGTGCTGTGGGGCATTGATGCGCAAAAGGCGCAGCACAACGGTGAGGAGATGATTCGGCTGGAGACCCTCATGCACGAGCGGGCAAGCCAGGCGCTAGGATCCTCGTCCCTCGCCTCCAACGGCCGCGGTCGCGACAACGCGCCGCAGTTCTTTCTCTTCTGGCTGCAGCCCTATCACGGGTCAGCCGCGCCCGGTGCTGGCGGCGGCGGTGGCAAAGCGGGCTCGGCGGCAGCGACGAGGCTGAAGGCGATCGAGTGCACTATCACCCCCTACTCCGAGAGCCGCATTGTGAAGCAGCAACTGACGAAGCTGTTCGTCGACGCCGGCATCTACGAAGACTTCGAGCTTAGCAGTGATGGGGTGGAGATGAACCTCAAGTCGGTGCTCCGCTACGCCGATGAGAAGCAAAACGAGCACCTCGTCCAGTCTGGCTCTCTCTACATCCGCGGCGACAAGTCAGTGGAAAATCTGCGCCGCTTCAGCGTCCTGCTGGTAGTGGAGGAAGACGGGGTGAGCTACCTCGTATCACTGCCGGAGACACAGTCGGTGCAGCCCACCGGGGCGGGCCAGTACACGAGCACTGTCGGCGGTGGTGGCGGCGGCAGCACGGCGCCATACGTGCCTTCCAAGACGATCATTGGCCCCAACGGGGAGGTGGATCCGGATGTGCAGGACTTCATGACGGAACGGGGCCTGCGCCCCTTCGACCTGCGCATGGCTGGAAGCCACTCCTCCGTCGAGCGCTTCGTCGTCGCCTTCGAGCGGATCGAGCGCATGTACGAGGTGCACCGCGGTCGCGCGCTCCGTCCGTCCGTGTGCATCGTCCTTAGCCTCAAGTCCCTCGACAACTTCGTTGCGCCAGATGGGTCGATTGTACTGTCGGTGCAGCGGATGCCCACGTGGGAGGAGTTCTTGCTCAGTCTGCCGCAGCCCGTCTGGCAGGAGTGCGTGCAGAAGCATAAGGAGTGGCGTGTCGGTTGTGCACCGAAGCTCCAAGAGCGCAAGCGTCAGCTCACACGCGTGGCGGACATGTTCCACGTGTACCGGGTAACGATGGAGTCCCCGATTGCCGGGAGCACGCAGTGGCAGGACGACCTGATCGCCCGGTTTATGAAGGAAGAGACAACCATACGGCGCGCCGTCGCCAAGTACAACCTCAAGTCCGACTTGCTCAAGAAGCGCGGTGAGATACGCATTGTGGAGCACCTCTACAGCGCCCTGCCGGACTCAACGATGCCGGCGACTACCACTGCCGGGGCGCGGAAGGAGATCGGCTTCCGCGTCGGCGGCGACGGCCGAGTCACATTCAACCACTCCATCATGAATACAGGGCAGATGCTCCGCGTGCTCAAGGACAACCTCAAGCGCATGGAAACCTTCCAGCGCCAGCACGACAACGCGATCATGGCGCTCGAGCACGTCAGTCGTCATATCCCGGTGGACTTCAGCGTCGACACGGAGTGGAAGAACCGGGCGGAAGGAAATCTCGTGCTGGACCTGGAGCGCTTCGTGCGCACGATCAAGCAAAACGAAGCGCAGCTTGGCGCCTTTCTGCGCTCCATCATGGATGGCGGGGTGGGGACGCCGAGTGCTGACAAGGTCGTGGTGCCGGCCAACATGCCGGTGAAGAAGCGAATGGTGTGGGTGCTGTCGGACCGCTTTGACACGCTGCCCAGCGGCGTCGTCTTTGTCCCGTTCGACGTCGACTTTGACTCGATCAAGCGCCTTCTTCTCACCCGTCAGTGAGCGCATGGTGTGTAGACGGGGGAGGGGGAGGAGGAGGGGGAAGAGGGACGAGGATGCGTGGCTGCGTCAATGGGAAGGCCGAAGAGCGTGATGGCAGCAGATGATCGCTGGAGCCATTGGCGACACTGGCAGGTGGTGGTTGTGCGCCGCACCGCTGCAGCTGTCGTTGTCTGCGACTAGCCGAGTCACGCGAAGGAGTGCGTGCAGGCGTGCGTGCCGGAGAGAAAGGATAGCCTGTGGATGGAAAAGGGGGCGTCGCACGTTTTGTGTGTGTGTGTGTTGATAGATGTCGGCAGGCGGAGTTGTGAGTCATTGGCCAAGCGTTGGTGATCATCTGTCCCCCACTCCTCTGCCCCCTCGCTCGCTCTGTGTTGGAGTCATCCTTTGCGGTATTCACAGGAATACTAAATCCAAGCATCAATAGTACTCCGGAGAGGAAGTCCCCCTCCCTTTGCTTCCTCGTGGTAGTAGTAGCCGACAGGTATCTCATCTCTCTGCAGGCATGAACACACGCACACGACTGCATGGCGTGCACCTCCTCCTGTAATCTTTGACCCCTTTCGTCTTCGTCGTCGACACGCACACAAACTCCCCCCATCTCCTCCACCTTTTTCCTATCCCCATCCTTCTCCCCATTCTCGACACATTTGACGTGATTGAGGTGTGTGTGTGTGTGATTTTGTGTGTCGCCTGTGTTGCTGTCGGCGTTCGTGTTTCACAGTCGCCGCCGCATCGCCACCACCACTCTGCTCTCCCTGCTTATTTACTCGAAGAGGGACAACGTACCCCACACAACACGCGAGACAACCGCCACCAAGCGTGTTCGCTGCTCGTCACCGTTTTTCCCCTTTTTCCCCTTCACACACACACACACGCATACACACTTAAATCCATACATGCATGCACTCTTGGCGCCCTCACGGGTGCCGTGCTCGTCTCCCCGTGAATGTGGCATGAGTCTCTCTCTGTGCGTCTGTGTGTGTGTGTGTGTGTGCGTGCGTGCCAGCGTCCGACTGCGTCCCCCTTCACGCGCTCGTGAGGCGCACACGAACAACACAAGAAAAAGAAACATGAAAACAAGTTTTTGCGTTCCTCTTCGTGTATCTTCGCTGTTGGTGACCCACCGCGCACGCGTCTCCCTCATCGCCTCCTCCCCCATCTTCACGCACCCCTCCACCGACGAGCACGTGGAAGGCGGAGATCCAGTGTCGCTCACTACGGCACTGCAATAAGCCAACGAAGGAAGAGCATAAGTCCCCGTCGTACACGATGCAGGATAGCGTGAGAGAGAGAGTCCGCGTGGGGGGGGGGGGGGGCGGTATGCACGTGTGTGCATAGGCATGGGCAAAAACACCCATATACATCCACACGCGCCATCCGCTGCTGAGTCGCTCTCTCACTTTGCACGGACGAAAGACTTGCGTGAGAGCTGCACCACCTGCAGCCCCTCCGCCTACCCCTCCCCTTCCCCCCCCCTTCACAGATACACACTGCGCTCTTCAGCACAGCGATCCTGGATGTCCTTCTTCCTTTCACTGTTCTCCCCACTGTACCTCCTCTCCGATTTTCTCCACACACACACACGCCATCCTCACCACCACCCCTCCCCTCCCCTGCCACCGGGTGTCACAATAGAAGCTCTGTCCTCACACTGCAGCTCCTGTCTCTGCCTCGCTCTCTTCACCCACGCTCTTCTCCACGTTCATCTTTCAAGCTCTCACTACGCTACCCTTTCCATCTCCTCATTAACACCTACGGCCACCGCACACACACCAAGATGCCCGCCTGCCTCGCCTACTACACCGGCGCGATGGCCTTCGCGATCATCCACTTCTTCGCCTGGGCCTTCGCCTTCGTCGCCACCCCTACCGCGCAGTTCCAGACACCTGGCCACGGCTGCTACACCATGTGGGGCTACCGCAAGTTCTGCGGCGACGTGCCGTACGACCTGACCGGGGACGCCGCCTTTGGCTGCGCGCGCCGCACCTCCACGATGCGTTGCGCTGCTGCCTTCGGCGTCATGGCGTCCGCGTTCGGCTTCGCCGGCCTCATAACCGCCATCATCCTCAACACACAGATTCAGATCCCCACCATCGTCCCTTTCGTGCTCGTCGCCGTCTGCATCCCGTGCACCATGATCTCCTGGGCCTGCGTCGCCAGCGTCTACAACTTGACCATGTGCGGTGACCGCTTTGGCAGCAAGTACCCCTACACCGCCGGCTTCGCGCTGATGGTCGCGTCCTGGGGCCTGGACATTATCGCCGTGGCCATACTCACCTGCACTAACTGGACGCGCCCGCCGAAGGAGGAGGAGGAGGACGCCGCTGCTGCCAAGCACTAGAAAGGCCCAAAGAAGCTACGCTACGCGTACAACCCAGCAGAACTGGAGTCAGCATATAGGTCATGATGGCGCGTACGGGGTGCGCAAGTGTGGGTGGTACGCGCGCAGCAGCACTTCCCCCGCCCCACACACCCCTCGGCCCATCACGTCCCCTTGCCCTCCTCCCTCCTTTTTCCCTTCTCGCTGCTTTTCCTTTTGTTTCTCTCCCCCATTCATCCCCCAAACGCGCTGGGGGGCACACGTGCGCATGCGGGTGTGCCTCCTGGCGCTTATTTTCTCTTGCTGTTTGCTTTGTGTGGCCGCAGGCCATTACCTGATCCCCCTCCCCTCCCCCCTTCAGCCCCTGTGATTTCTTTGCTCCGTTTTCTTTTTTTTCGGGTTTTCTGACCCCCTCGCCGCGACCGTTTATCTCGTGTGCGCTGTCTGCGGAGCGCTTCTCGCCTCGCTCTCCTTTTCTGTTTCTCGGGGGGTGTCCGAGGGGTGCGTCCCCGTGTGTGTGTGCGTGTGTGCGTGTACGTAAGCCCGCACACACAGAAACACTGGGGGGAAGGGGCAGGGGGAGAGGAGCTGCGTGGGGTGCAGGGACACTTTCGCGCAGGAAAGGTGATAATATCAAAAAAAAAGACTCGGTAAAGATTTCAGAAAGGGACAACTCGAACAACGGGAGATGGAGGCGAGGGGGTAGTGCACGGTGATGTGCAGAATCACAGAGGCAGCGGTGGCGCCCTTGTGATGTGAGCGAGCGCGGGAGAAGTGCGCTACAGGGAGGTGGAAAGCCGGAAAGGCATACGAAACGCGGAAAACAAAGAGGTGCAAAGTGGCGCTGGATGTGCTTGTGCACGGGTTGCTGTTTGTGGGGTGCTCGAGCAGACACACGCACACACGCACGAGCAGTGAAGAAGCAGTAAGTCAACAGCGGCATTTTTTTCTTTCAAATCACCAATCTCCCTTTTTCCTCTAAACGTCTTCGGTGTGTGTGTGTGTGTGTGTCCATCCCCTTTGTTGGCGCTCTCGCTCGCCCGCCCCTGGCGTGGTTCTCGGATTGCTTCGCCTCTGTTTGTGTTGTGTCGCTGGCCATTTCTCTTCATCTAAGGAGCGCCCCTTCTAGACTTCCCCCCCTCCTCCTCCTGTTCGTGTGTTCGCCAGCGACAACCGCCTCCAGCCGATCACCATCACCGCTCATTTTGCTTTTTTACCTTTTCTCCCTCGATCCACCACAGTCATGTGCACTTCCTATGCTGCTGGTAGAAGTGTTCTTCCGTTCATGGAATGCTGCACTCGCGAATCCATGGAGGGGATGTGGGCCGGGGGGAGAGGTACGTCTGTGTAGGAGCGTACGCGCACCTACCCAGGGTTAAAGGATTACTACCGATAAGAGCGACACGTGAGACCTGTACGAGATAGACACAAGCGTGTCTGTGTGTGTGTATGTGTGTCGGTGCGTCTTTGTGAACTGAGAGGTGGATGGCCGACAGAGTAGGCGCAGCTACTCCTGCTGCTGCTGCTGCTCTCCCTCTCCTCACACACGCAGACCCGCTCCCCCTCCCTGCATTGTGCGTCAGAGAGAGAAGTGAAACCGCGTCATGCAGTGGGTGTGGGTGAGGGTGAAGACAGCGGAGGAGTCTCTTCCGCCTTCGGACCTCCTCACCTACAGCCTCCCTCATGCACTCACGATACATGAGCACACCAATCCTCCTCCCTCCATCCATCTCTTTTCCCGCCCCTCATCATATACGTCAGCCCCTCGCACCTTTCCCCTCCCGTACCTATCAGGAACTCTCTCCGTCATTCGATTTTGTTGTTTGCTCTGTTTTGCCGACCATCGCCGTCGTTCCCTCACACCCATTATCCCTCCTCCTCCCCTCCCCCCGCTTCATACTCATATCATCATCACTTCTAGGTACGTACATACGCCTACCTATACTTAGTCCTATAAGCATCAGCCCGCTGCCATCTTTCCTTTTTCCGTTCCCTGTTCTTGTCAACTGCTCCTTACCTCAATCTCTCCCCTTCCTTCAAGCCCCCACCCACCCACCCACACACACACACACCTCTAGGCATTCCCTCCCCTCCGTCTCTGTAAGGCTTGTGTATGTGCTGGTGAGTGGGTGAGCCACATCATCATCTCTTATCCCCTCCCCCCCTCCCCTCACCCTCCCTCTCTCTTCCACTCTTTAAGTCGGCTTAACTGGCATTTTGCTTCCCCAGTCGATTTCCACCTCTCTTTACCACCCCACCCCATAAACCCCACCGGCGTACACACCAGGACCCCTTCACAGCCACCGCACATCGCCATGGGTGCCCTGTGTACGTTTACCGGTATCATCATCGCCGCAGTTCTCCAGCTTGCTGCGTTTCTCTGTGTCCTCGTCGCCACGCCCATCTCGCAGTTCGACGTTAAGGACGGTTCAGGATGTTACACCTTCTTTGGATATAAAACGGCCTGCAGCCTATCTGCCCTTTCCGAGATTGGAACGGCTGCCTTTGGTTGCAAGCAGCGCCGCGACACCATGAGCACTGGCGCCGCCTTCGCCATCATCTCCATCTTCACAACGCTTGTGGCCCTTGTGTTCATGGGCCTAATGCTGCTGCGCATCCCATGCGCGATGTTTCCTCCTCTCCTCTTCACCTGCCTATCTGTTTTTACAACCTTGATCAGCTGGGCTTGCGTGGCCAGCGTGTACAGCATGAACATGTGCAACGGCCCCTTCTACCGCTTTGTCCACTACGGCCCTGGCTTTGGGCTGATTGTGGCGGCATGGTGCCTTCAGACTATCAACGTGGTGGTGCTCTTCATGCTTTTCTTCGGCTGAGAGCGAAAAGGCGGGAAGAGCAATATATGCAAAGCAGGGAGTGATAGGCGAGCGTCTCCTCGTGCAGCTACCTCCCCCCCCCCACACACACACACGCATAGAAGTTGGGTGGAACGGAACACGCTCTTCTTTGTTGGGGTCGTTGTGATAGTGGGTGTGTTTCTGTCTGACGCCCCTCTGCCTCTGATGGCCTCCTCCCCCTCGCTATATAACGATATGTGTACATGTATCATCAGCACTGGCTTCTTTTTGTTGTCGCTTTGCTGTGTGTCTGATACTATTCGTTTCTTTCCCTGTACCACTGCCTCCATCGTGGAAAAAGGGGGGAGCCACACACACACACACACACCTCCCAGTGCGTGGTATCGCACTGGGTCCAGCACCACCACCACCCCACTCTGTGGGAGGAAGGCCGAGCAGCAGCCGCACTTCTATCTCCGCCAAATGCCCAAACCACTTCTCGTGGCGACAGGGCCAGGCACTCACGGCGTGGGGGGAGGGAGGGGAGGTCAGAGCGATGTATCTTTACCGATGTCGTCATCCGGGTTGTGGGCGCTGCTGCGCTGGTTCGACGTGCAACAGTGAGCACGTCTGTACCATCCACGCGGTGGGCAGAGCTTCGGCGTGACCCTGGGGTGTTCCCCATCTGACCTTCACACTGCCGGCATGGTGGGGGGGGAGCTGCTGTGAGGCAGACCCGCGGGGCAGGTCGTGGGTAGGGGTTTGAAGCATAGGTGGTGCTCAGGTAACCGAGTGGGCGCACTGCTGCACTGGCGTGTCTAGCGGAGTCTCACTCATTTTCTAGGGTAGAATGGGCACCTTGAATAAAATCTCTTCCCTTCTCGTCGAAAATGTCTTTTGCCTTCATGTATTGGGAGCGGAGGAGGGGGGTCACGGCCGCTCCTTTGAGCGGCTTCCAGTCGCAACGCACGGGTCTATCTAGCTGTGTGCGTGGTAGTTCTCTTCCCCCTCCCCCTCTCCCTCTCCCTCCTCCTTTTAATATTGGGAGGAATGTCAAGTGGTTTTACTCTCTTGTCTGTGAGCTCAGGTCAGCTCCACCCTGGCTAGCCCTCCCCCACCACCATGTCCGCCACCGGGTGCGGCATGATGGGCAGGGAAGGGTGGACGCCGCACCTTTGTAGAATTCATCGTGATAATTAGCAGTGCTGCAAGAGCGGAACACAGAAGTCGGCTTCTCCTCCCTGGCGACGCCAACCCGTTGATGGCATCGCCCCCGTCGGGTTAGAAACATGGGATGGGTTCCCCTACTCATCAGCTGCCTTCTCCTTTCCCCATCTCTGTCTGATCTCTCACGTGTGTGAGGACAGGAAAAACGAATCATGCAAGAGGAAAAGTGGGATATCACCGAATTACCCTCCCTTCCCCCACCACCGTTTGCGTGAGCGTGTACGACGTGACGGGTTTGTTATAGATGTGGTCGCTTTCTCTCACACCCACCAAGGGAGGAAGGGGCGTTGATGTGCTGACCAGTTGGAGGTGAGTGTACATGCGCCTGTGTCTGTGGTGAAGCACACACACACGCACACGCACAGGCACAGACACACGCTTCACGCGCTGGTACATATAAATACATGCACTTACTTGCCATTTGGCACGCGCTCCACTCCGCCAACGCCATTACCGTTTTCAACCTCTCACTCCTCTCCCCCTCCTTCCCCCCCCCCTTACCACTACCACCACCACCTTCGCAAAGCATAACTCTCAGACACAATACGCACACAGCACCACCATCCGTCAAATAACGTACCGTGCTCTCCTCTCTCCCGATCCGTTTCGCTTGCTTCCACTACTACTATTACTATTACTATAAGCCACCTCATCGTCCTCTCCACCGCTGGCTCACCTGCTCTGCCACCACCACCACCACTACCCTGTTGCCTCGTCTCTCTCTCTCTCCTTCGCTTTCCTTTACGACAAGACGCTGGAAAGATGGGTCTCCTCCCTCCGTTTATAGGTGCCCTCCTCTTCACCGCCATCCAATTTTTGGTGCTGCTGTTCGTCGTCATCGCGACACCAATCGCCCAGATTGAGTCCACGATCAACGAACTGTGCTTCACTTTCTGGGGATCGAAGTCTGTCTGCAGCAGGTTGCATTACTCGGCAAAGGGCAAGGGTGCATTCGGCAACTGTCGCCAGCGTCTCAACAACATGAATGGTGGCGCCGCCTTCGCCATTATCTCCATTTTCACAACGTTGGTGGCACTCATCTTTGGCGTCCTAATGATCTTCCGACTCACCTGCGCAGTCATCCTCCCGCTGATCTTCACCTGTATATCTATTTTCACCATCTTCATCAGCTGGGCTTGCGTGGCCGGCGCGTACACCATCAAAATGTGCGGCGTGAAGTGGAGCAACCTTGCCTTGGTATACGGCCCGGGATTTAAGCTCATGATCGCGGCGTGGTGTCTTCAGATTATCAACGTGGCAGTGTTGGTGCTCATTTCCTTTTTCTAATCACCCAGTGGAGCACCACGTGAGCCACCCGCACCATTCGTGGGCGGTGTGTAGGAGAGGACGCGGAGCGCAAGGTTTACTCTCCCCACCCATTGAGGAGAGTGTGCCACACATATACCAAGAGGGAGCGCGACCCTGCATCGACGAAAATCCAGGAGCTCATTGTGTGCCGGAGTGGTACCGTTTTTTTTTTCCACCCCCCCCAACCCCCTCCCACTGCCTCTCCCCTCCCCCTCCACACACCGCCGTCCCCGACTTCCACATTGGAGTACCTAAGTGATTCCGCTCGTGTGCGTGTGCTTGGAACTTTCCTCTTCTCTCCCAAGGCCCGGATGACAGGGAACGCACCGCTTGGTGCGTGGTGTCGCAGAGTCCAGTGCCCCCACGCTGTCTGGGGAGGCCGAGCAGCCCCCCTCCACTATCCCCGCCAAATGCCAGTCCGCTTCTCGCGGCGACAGGGTCATGCACCGACGACGTAGCGGGGAGGTCGGGGTGAATTACCGCCACCGCTGTCGGGGGTCAGGTCTGGATGGCGCTGCGCTGGTGTGGCCTGCAGCAGTGAGCACGCTTGCGCCACCCATGTGGTAGGCAGAGCTTCGGCGTGGCTCTGTGGTGTCCCCCAGCTGGGTCTCACACTGCCTGCTGGTGGGGGGGCGTGCGGGGCGGGGGCAGGCATGGTGGGTGGTTGGGGAGGGGGGCGGCGTGTGGGACGGGGGCAGGTAGATTGTGAGGCGGAGGACGTGTCGTGCTCTGTGGCAGAGGGGTGTGTGGTGGAAAGCGCAAATGCGAATTCTGTGCGTGGGTCTCCATCTCTCTCTTCTGCCCCCCCCCGTCCCCCTCCACTGGCTCACCACCCGCTCACCTCGTTCGTCCATGTTTCGCAGGCGAACTCGCTCACACACACACACACAGCATTATTGTTTTCCAAAGAGATGGTGATAGGCGAATGTGTGCATGTGTGCATGTAGTTTGCTTAGACCACTGCAATAGAGGCAGGTTCTCTCTCTCTGCACGACGCGATGCGTGCAAGTCCCGTCTCCCCCTTCCTGTCACCTTTTTTCGTTGTTGTTCCCCTCCCTCCCCCCACTATCCCTCAGGCAGGAAAGCCATCAGGGACAAAAAAAACCGGGGTGGCGATACGTATTCTGTGCGTCTGCACGTGTGCGCGCGTATGAGGGACGCCCGGGAGAAGAGGCAGAGTGAAAAAGAGGCGCACGCTCGGTTAGTATGGTGAAGGCGTGCCTGGAGCAGTCCACACGGACGTCCCACGCCCGCTCGCTCCCTCCTGCCTCCTCTTCGTTCGCTGCCCTGCCGAAGGCCCGCGAGCGAGTGCCCCCCCCCCTTCTCCCTCCCCCTCTTCTCCTCGTCCCGGCGATATATTTTCGTTTATTATTTCTTCCCCCTCCCCCTTGTAGGCTCGCTCTATTTATATTGGTGCATTCTCCCTTCTCCGCACATTGCGGTGCGACAACGTTCGGAATACGGTCAAGTGTTTTCTCCCTAACCATTCTCTACTCCAAGCGATACCTTTGGTCGACCCATCAGCCCTACCTCTTGCCGTCGTATTCGGTGAGAAGGGCACCCCCCCCGGTACCCCTACCGCATCTTCCCCATCCCTCCCTCCCTATTGCTACTGTCCTTGTTTTCAGATCGAGTCCCACCTCCCCAGCCGAAGACACAGGCCTATATGTACTCATGCGCTGCTATGAAACGACGCACTCTCTGCCTACCGCGATAGCGCTTCGGTGGAAGCGGCGCGATCGCCCGCACCGCCCAGAAGTCCGATCGACGGAGACGAATGTGCTGACTTGCGAATGACTGCGATGTAGCCCATTCTCTCCCCTCCCTCATCCCTCCCCCTCCTCCTTCTTCACCGTGGATTCCGATAAACACCAACACACATGCACGCATCACGGCACACATTGATTTTTTTTTGTAACTCAACGCGTGCCCTCTGCCACAGAGCATGACACGACATCCCCCCGACACGGCGCTGCTTGCAGGCCCCATCCCCCCGCGAAAAGCAACAGCAGCAGCAGCAGGCACGCATCACGGCAACGCGCCGACCCGGTCATCCTAGCACGGCCCCCGCCTCACAATCTACCCGCCCCCGCCCCGCGGGTCTGCCTCACAGCAGCTCACCCCCCCACCATGCCGGCAGTGTGAAAGTCAGATGGGGAACACCCCAGGGTCACGCCGAAGCTCTGCCCACCGCATGGATGGTACAGACGTGCTCACTGTTGCACGTCGAACCAGCGCAGCTGCGCCCACAACCCGGATGACGACATCGGTAAAGATACATCGCTCTGACCTCCCCTCCCTCCCCCCACGCCGTGAGTGCCTGGCCCTGTCGCCACGAGAAGTGGTTTGGGCATTTGGCGGAGATAGAAGTGCGGCTGCTGCTCGGCCTTCCTCCCTCAGAGTGGGGTGGTGGTGGTGCTGGACCCAGTGCGATACCACGCACTGGGAGGTGTGTGTGTGTGTTCCCCGCTGTCAGAGGCATAGTAGAGCAGCTGGCGATGAACGATATGATTTCCTACGATGTGCACGGTATTATGTGAAGGTGCTCGTGTCCTCCTGTATGTGCGTGTGTGGAGTCATGGCATGTTTCTTCTCGTTTCGTCGTCTCTCCCGCTGTTGAAATCAGGTGTGTGTGTGGGAGGGGGGGGGCAGATGGGAGGGCGAGAGACCGTGGCGGGGTGGAGGAGAAGGCTCGAGCGAGGTCAAGACAGATAAACAGACATGGTTGGTTTTCTGTTTTCCTCCATTGGGGAGAAGGGGGGGTATGGTTGTTCTTTGAAGCATGGCGGGGGTCATCGCCAAGGGAGAGCGACTTGCCGAGAGAGCAGCACCACATGCGCAAGCATTTCATGAGCCCCCCCCCTCCACCTCTCCATCTCTTTCACACAAGACGCATATTCTTGTGTGAAAAGAACGGGACCGTACAAGAGGCAGAGAAGTCACAATGGCGAGAAAGTGAGCGTAGCGGAAGGGAAGGGGGGCATCCGTTGGTCCATCGCTGCCTGGTGAGTGTCGAATCGCGAGGTGTTCGTAAAGGGACCACGTGCAGAGATGAAGGGCGGGGCGGCGGTTGGACTCGCGTGCTTCGGCGCGGTTCTTGTCCCCCTCCTTGGCAGGAGTGGCAATCACGCCTCGTGTAAGTGTGTGCCTGCATGCGTTCGTGATGGGTCAACGAAAAAAAAACGCACCAATCAAGTCGCACTCGGCTATCCGGCAACGCTCCTACAAGGCTTGCACCCAGACGTAGGACACACACCCTTTTGCCCACCCTAGTACAAGTCCACCCACTCACCACACCAAGTTCCGCGCCAAAGAATTGATGTGTGCCTGTAACGCCGCACCCCTCTTGCCCCCTCGACTCTTACGTTCCTCCCGCGGTGCCGCAGTGAATATGAGGAGCTGAACGAATGAACAGCCGAGAAGCCCCGACTCATCCTCGGCAGATCAGCTGACGCTTCTCCGCGTGTCGTTACGACCTCTGCAGTCCATTAAAGTGCAATGCACCCTTCCCCACACTCGTCTATCCACCTCCCCAACCTGCCCCGTCGCCTTCGCCTTTGCCTGTTTCACAACAAACCCCACCCCCTACCATGCAATCAACACTCTCTGGGGCGTCCCCCTCCCTCCTTGATACTCCACCAGCACGCTGCTAACTCACACTTTAAGCGCTACCACAGCTCTTCACCTCTACTGCCCTCTTTTTCTCTCCTGCTACCCCCCTGTTCATTTATACCGACCTCCCCCGACAAGTGGATTCGCCTTGCGAACACCCCGCTTCCCAATTTCCAGACTCGACACCTACGGCCACCGCACACACACCAAGATGCCCGCCTGCCTCGCCTACTACACCGGCGCGATGGCCTTCGCGATCATCCACTTCTTCGCCTGGGCCTTCGCCTTCGTCGCCACCCCTACCGCGCAGTTCCAGACACCTGGCCACGGCTGCTACACCATGTGGGGCTACCGCAAGTTCTGCGGCGACGTGCCGTACGACCTGACCGGGGACGCCGCCTTTGGCTGCGCGCGCCGCACCTCCACGATGCGTTGCGCTGCTGCCTTCGGCGTCATGGCGTCCGCGTTCGGCTTCGCCGGCCTCATAACCGCCATCATCCTCAACACACAGATTCAGATCCCCACCATTGTCCCCTTCGTGCTCGTCGCCGTCTGCATCCCGTGCACCATGATCTCCTGGGCCTGCGTCGCCAGCGTCTACAACTTGACCATGTGCGGTGACCGCTTTGGCAGCAAGTACCCCTACACCGCCGGCTTCGCGCTGATGGTCGCGTCCTGGGGCCTGGACATTATCGCCGTGGCCATACTCGCCTGCACTAACTGGACGCGCCCGCCGAAGGAGGAGGAGGAGGACGCCGCTGCTGCCAAGCACTAGTGTATCCGAGCGCGTCAACACCGCACCGGCTTTGTCCATCTGCTGCCGCGGTTGAAATCCAAGGTCAGCGCTTGTTGTAAAGGCGCGTAGTGGGATGCGGTGGTTGGTTCGACTGAGGAGACTTTGTTAGCTGAGTATGTTTGTTTGATGGTCGATGTGCAATGGAACCGGGACTGGTGTCGGGCGCATTGGCTCCGATATTATGGGATGTCCAGTCCCCCCCCGCTCCTCCACTCCCCCTCACTCACCGTTGTCGCGTTCCTTCTCTCTCGCGCGCCTTTCTCATCGAGTGTGTATGTGTGTTGCACTGTGTCCCGTGTGCCCCACCCTCCGCTCTCCTTCTTCCTGGGCCTTTCTGTGTCCAACTGGTGCTGGTGGTACAGTGTTCATGTGAAAAAAAAAAAGCGGCACACAGTCTCATATTCGGAGATACGGAACGCTGGTGAGGCGTGCTGCCACGCACGCACACACACACACACACACACACGCAGAGACTCCAGGAATGCACACACACCCAGTGCCCCTGCCGCTGCTCTTTGTTTTCTGGAAAAAAAAGGTGAAATGGCGCACACGCAGTGAGAAGACTACGACCAAGCGACACCGCCACCAACAAAAAAAAAAAGAAACGCCTCACCTATCTTTCTCCGTCTCCTCTTCCCCTGTTCCAGCACCACCGCGAATCACTGTCTTTTGATTTTCTTGTCTAACTGGCCCTCTAGTGGTCCATGTTTTCTTCTGCGTACCTCCCCCATCCCCCATCCCCCTCCCTCACCCTACCACCCCACCCCCTTCTCTTACCAAGCTCGGTGACTCTGTTGTATACCCCCTTCCCTTGTCTGTTCGTTTTTTTGTTTTAATATCGGTGTGTGTGTGTGTGTGTGTGTGTCTTTCCCCCTCTCGGATGTTCCGCCTCTTTTTTTCGGAACGTAACCGTTTCTCTGACTTTTTTTTTCGCGCTCTCTCGCCCCGCACACGCACACTTCTACGGTAGGGCGATGCCCACAGGGGAGTACCACATACACTGTGCTTCAGGATGATGAAGATGAAGAAAGGGAGGGGGAGGGAAGAAAACGGAGACAGGAGGAATCTGGATGACGTGGAGGAAAGAGAAGGGGGTTGTCTCATTGTTTCCGCCCCCCCCCCTCCTCCTCCTACTCTCCTGCNCCCCCCCCTTGCTCCTTCAGCCAACCAACCAACCAACCACCACCGTTCTCCATCCTGCCCCATCACGCGCTGTAGCCCCATTCCAACGCCCCCTAGAATAAAGAAGAGAAAACGCAAGGTAGGGGAATGAGAGAAGTACTCTTTGCCTGTCTATGTGTCCCCTCTCTTTTCTCATCTATGGTGTGTGTGTGTGTATGTATGTGTGTGTGATGAGGCAGAGGTCTCTCTGCCTCCCTATTCCTTTGCCTTTCCCTTTTCTCGATGTTGTTGTTCCCCTTCCACCTCCCCAACTCTAAATTCTCATCGCCGTACATTTGACTGACACAGCAAAGAAAAACCTCCAAAGCGTGCACGTGTGCAAGGTCAACTCTTGGCCCCCCCCCCCTCCCTCCACCTCCACGTACTCAGCCGCAGGCAGACGCCCACTGACACACGCACACATAACGTGTGTACGTGTATGGCTTCGGCCTCTCTCTTTCCCTCACTGCCAAACTGCCCCCTTCCCCGCCTTTCACAGGCTTCAGATGAGAGTGAGAGGCGGAGGCGAGTAACGCAGCGGTGAAAAGAAAATGGACGTGTGTGCGGGGAGGGAGGAGGGGAGGAGAGGCTGGCGCACGAACTGCCCCACCCCCACATTGGTGCATGGCATCCACTTGTGCCACTGTGGATGTGTGGAATAACAGTGCACATCCACACACACGCACGCACTCCTTCATCTTTTTTCTCAGGCGGGTGTCTCTTGCCGTTTGGTGTTACGGCTCCGTTTATAATTCATGCCCGCGTATTGGCCTCTTGTACTTCGTCGGCTGCTCGCCTTTCGCTCTCTTCACTTCTTACTCTCTACACCGGTCGCTTCGCTCACAGTACAGGGGAGACCCTCTTGGCGACCCCCCACCCACCCCATTCCGGGGGAGGGGGGTAGACAGGGCCGGCACCGCACGCATCTTCCCTTAGCCGGCAAAATACCAGAGCAGTACTGCCCACTGGGCTGCACACTACAGCCTAACGCACGTGGCACCATCTACGTCATGGATCACATCCGCCGTATTGGCTACCCGCACCTGGTGGCCTACGCGAAGGCTGGTGATCTTCTACTGCCACTACCGACGAGTCTATTTCCACATCGACGCGCGGTGCATGTGGCGGCACCTCTCCTTCGTGACACCCCATCGAGTGCAGCGGCAGCGCGATCGCAGATACTGGGTCTCGAAGGTGCCCATCCTGGTGTTTGTGGAGCCGCGTAGGCTGAGGACAGCCGGGCAGCGCGAACCGTATCGTGTGGGACGGCACCACCCTCGCCGTGTCCGCAGTTGAGCGAGAGAATCTAGCGCTGATAGTGGGAGGTACGTTTCTGGAAGAGCCGCCTGAGTTCTTCTGGGTTGGCACCTCGTCATGCAAGGCATCGACGTTGTGGCCCCGTACTGCGCGACGTGCCGATGTGCCACTGCACTCGAATGAGAATCTCGTACCCGGCAACACCTCCAGACGCAAGGAGTGGCAGGTCCCAGGCCAACCGCGCTATCAGGGGAGGGGAGGGCATGTCCAACGTGACGGGCGCGTTTTTTTGTTGCGTGGGTTTTTTTTCCGCCTGTGTGTGTGTGCGGTGGATTTTCATTTTTTTTGTGTGGTCATCGACGCGGGACGCCGTGGCATGTGTCGTGTTCTGCTGTCTTCGTCGTGGTGACGTGCCAGCCACCGCAGGCACGGCCATGATACCTTTTTGAGGCTGTGTGTGTGTGCTGCCCCGGGCACCCACGAACGAGTCGTGGTTGGGGCGGTATGGGGAGGAACACACGTCATTTTCGGCACGCCCTCCCTGTCCGCACAATGCACAGTGCAGTCAAGTGGATGAAGAAAACAACAGCAAAGAAAGACAAGACGACTGCTGTGAAGCCCGGTCACAGATATGCCGGCAACGACTGAGATACTCTTGCGCTGGTAGTCCAGAGGTGGTCCCAGCCATCGATTTCTCTGTTGTGTGTGCCGACGCAGCGCGTACCACCGCATACAAGCCCCCTGCAACTCTCGTCGCGTGGCGCAACTGCTCTGATAGGCGCGTCTTTCACACGGTTCTTTCCCTCTCTTGCTGCTCCCCTCGCTTACGTGGTTCCCCCCTCCCCCCTCCCCCCTCCACGCCCATCAGCCAGTGGCCATCTGCCACTCGCTCCGTGCGGTCCCCTCAGCTGCGGCAAAATGGATTCTTTCTACAGCAATCAGGTGCGTCGGGAAGAAGCGCATGCGCTGCGTGCACAGCTCAGTGCCTTCGTGGATCATCACGAGCACCAGCTCTTCGACGCGCAGCAACGGCTGCGCCACCCAACCGATGCCACGCACTGGAGTCGTCGCCACGATGTCGTGACGGTGCAACTGGCAGACACGCCGTACCACGCTTCATTCGGCGCACATCATCAGCCGCGGCAGCGGCGAGCGTACCAGCAGTCATCGATTGCAGACCTGCTGGGCAGCACAATGGCAAGCACCGATCCGCTTCTCTTTCGCCTTCTCGTCTCTCTTGCGAGCTCGAATGCGGAGATGCAGGCTCTGAGCGACGAGGCGCGTCGCTGCTACGCGCCTCCGCTGGCGCTGGTCGGCGATGGCAACGAGAACTGCTACAAGAGCCGGTCGACCAACAGGGAGAAAGGACTTGGCAGTGACGGGAGCGGCGATGTCCGACGTGGCGGGCACCCGGCGATGAATGCTGGCAGTGGCAACGGTCCGTCGTCGCTGCAACACCAGCAGCTGCGGCGACAACAAGAGCAGGAGGACATTCTTGAGGAAGAGAAGCTGCTGCACTCTACGTGGGCACTGCTGCCTCTGTTACAGGACATCTGGCTGTGGCGGCAACGTGTGCAGGACGTCGTGGCGCACGCGCTCTTCCAGCTGGCAACCATCTACCATGACACTCGCTCCAAAGGAAGCAGAGGCGAGTCGCCCCCGCTCCTCCGTGTGCGACTGACATCTTTCTGGGACACCCTGAGCGACCTTCTTGGGGCGGTCCTCCTTGTTGAGGAAGTTCTTCACCAGAACGCCAGTATTAGAGACGGTGTTGAGGTGATGCAGTGCGTTCTCGCGCAGCAGCAGCTGGATGCCAAGCGAGATGACGTTACGGGCGGCGACGATGACGGAGAAATGATGCGCCTACTGCTGCAGAAGCTGCAGGCAGACATCTTAGATAGTAGCCTGCTCGCCTCCGTGGCCGCGCAGCGCTTCGACCAGCTCTTTGAAGCCTCACTGGCCGCATGTGAGCAGAGGGAGTCGAGAGCGGCAGCTTCCGCGCCCAGCACACAGTGCGATCCCACACCCGCGCGGACTGCAGCGACCCCGCAGCCACCGCCTTTTCGGGAGCACACTTCCCTGTGCAAAGAATTTATCGCCGTCTTGACAGGGCGGTGCGACGACTTTGAGGCCACTCTCTCGTCACCTCGTGCGTTGGAGCACAAGTCGAGCCTTGCCGCTCTCTGCGGACTATGCTACTTGATGAAGGGGCTGTTCCTGAGCCCCCTACCGGCACGCGGTGGTCCCACCGAAGCCCCCACCCCAGTCGCGTCGACAACGGTAAGCAAGCTCGTTACAGCGACGCTAGGGCATGTCAGCAAGCGGGTCGTTGCCTGGCAGTCTGTAGTCCCACTGCTGCAGCTCCAAGGCCTCTATGTGCTGTGCCCACTGCTGTGGTGGCGGCGCGCCTTTCCTGCCGAGCTTTCCGCTGCTCCTGACGCTCTGAAGGACGGTGCTGGCGCGCTGGTCCGCAGAACCGTTGTGGAGGCGTGCCAGACCTCCGGCTCGCAGTTCCTCTCCAGCATCTCCCAGTGGACACAGCAGGTGGATCGCTGGGCCGCGGTCGAGATGCAGTCCTCCCTGCCCATCGACGCACCCCTGTGCCGTTCGTTCATCCAGAGGATGGTGCTTCTTATTCAGCAAGGAGTAGCTCTGTCGCGCAGCGTTCAAGACGGCGTGGTACAGCTCCTTCTGCTCCATCACCACGCGGAGGCGGCGCTGACGGTGTCGATGGTGCACGGTGTTCTGCAAGGCGTGCTGCTCTTGCAGCGCATAGCGGACGCCTACCACAGCAAGATGGGCATCCTTGCCACTGCTCAGGGCGCGCTCGTGCAGTCGATCGTGTATGTCCTCGAGAAGCACCTCTACAACTTGTTCATCCGCACCTGCAGCTCCAGACCAGGCACCGCAGCAGTTCCGACGGCGGTTGCGCAGGAGCAGCTCCTTGCGCTACAAGGTGCCTTGCAGCTTCTTCACAAACCTTTTACATCCGACACCTTGGCGTGCCTTGTGCTTCTGCTGGACGTGGCGCTAAATCGCGAAGAGCTGCACCAAAGCAAGACCTCACCTGCGGTCACAGAGCAGGAGCGGGACGACGCCTTCATCGCGCTGGCACAGCTGAAGGCGATCCTCACCTACCAGCAGACGCTGCCGTGCATCACGAGCGCCTCTTTCCTCTTCTTCCACCGCGAAACCCTGTACCCGCTCTTCCTCAAGTACTGCTACGAGCACACCTTGGCGGCCGTCTCCCTGCCGCAGATCGTGTCTGCCCTGGGCGATTGTCGCCCGCTCATCATGTCCGCCCGGCATGTGAAGAACCCGTCGGAGACGCTCCTGAGCGACTACGTAGAGTTTGTGCGAGACTGTGTCCATCAGGAACTGGTGCAGCCCCTGTGCACCGAGATCGAGAACCAGCTGCGGCTGCGCACGCACGACGCCGTGCTGGGCCAGCCGTACCGCGTACTGCAGCCGTCTGCCGGGGCTGCCGGGCGCGATCTGACCCGCTATACACTGCTGCAGCCATTTCGCTTCTTTGATGAATGGATGCACGTGGCGGCCCAGATCGAGCACTACCTCAGCACGCAGTTCTACAACCTGAACGCCCTCATGCCGAACGACTGGAAAACGTACGAGGAGATGCGCAGTCTCGCCCTTCGCACCTATCACCTGCGCATCGCAGACAGCCACCTGCCGAGCTGCATCCTGGACCAGGGACTGGATGTGCTTGTCATCACGGAGAACATCCAGCAGTTTGTCGCCTACTACACATACAACCTGAATGAGCAGATCTTCATCCAGCGCCCCTCCTTGACTCCGTCGAAGCACCTGCATACCCTCAACACGCGCCACATTGCCAACTCGATCCGTACACACGGCACCGGGGTCATGAACACCGCTGTGAACTACGTGTACAAGTACCTCCTAAAGAAGATGGCCATCCTGTCACACTTCCTGCACGACGACTACGTCCGCTCCCACCTGCTAAAGGACGCGCGGGCGGTGCGGCAGCGCAAGAAGGAGCAGCAGCCCTGCAAGTACCCTGTGGACCAGGCAGAGCAGCTGATCCGCGAGATGGACCGCCTCGGGGTCGCACACGACGGCGTATCGTTCTTGGAGAAGGCTCGACAGCTGATTAATGAGATGGGAAACGCTCTGGGGTTCATGCGCATGATGCGCAGTGGCGGACTGCGTGCGGTAGCGGAGGGAGCGCGCTTCGTACCGCTTCCGACGACGACAGCGACGGAGGCGTCCGCAGCGGCAGGAGTGCCGTTGAGCGCCTACATGGTGCACGGGTCCCGTACCTCGGGGCCACCACGCAAGTCCGACGACAACACAGATGACGAAGAGGAAGAGGCCACACAAGACGGCTCTGGCAACGGAGACAGCGACACGGTGCCGCAGCGCCAACGGAATCTGCGGCGCAGCACCGTCGACGCCGTTTCCAACCTTGACCGGGTAGTGCACAGCATGCTTGAGCAGCTCTCCGACGGCTCCCAGTACTACCCGCTTCTCCTAGACGCCATTGGGCGCCGGCTGCGTCGCTCATCAGCGGAGCGGTATGCTCACTTGCAGCTGTTGTACCTCCTCGTCCCTGCCCTGGCAAATCTCCAGGTGGGCTACACCATCCAGGAGAAGGAAAAACTGCTCAAGAAGCACAAGGAAGAGGGCGTCTTCTCTGACGACGGCTTCGCGGTAGGGACGACGTTCTTGCTCGTCCTCTTTCGCGCTTACGAGTTGTTTGATGACCTTCACTGGTTCGAGAACAAGAAGGCCCAGTACCGCGGGAGGCTCGAGGGGCTGCAGGCGGCGCTTTCCACAGCCACGGCTAGCGGCTCACCAGAGTTCGACAACCTTCACCTCACTTCCTCCACCCTGCACACGTATCTAAAGGAGTACACGGGGCTGGAGAATGCCTTCACCTCCAGCCGGCGCTTCTTCGACACCGCCTCGTCGTCCTCCTCTCCGCCCGCAGCTGCTGCACACCCGACTGCGTCCGATGCCAGCCGTCGTCCCCACGCCCAGGGGGCATCGGATGACGGGGACGAGCAAGAGAGCGGCAAGTAAAAAAAACAATCGGCTCGATTTGCAGAAGTCGCATGAGGGAGGAGTTGGAGGGCCTCTATGTGACTCGCCTCTGCTGCCGGGCGTCCGTTTACGTTGGCTGCTGTATTCGTATGATTTTACCGCCATCCTACCTCTTCTCCTCACCCCACCCCCACCCTTGCCCACAGTCCCCTCCCGCATACCGTCATGGACATCGTGTGGTGCACAAGGTGGGGAGGGGGTGGAGTAGGGAGACGACAAAGGTGGAGGACGCGGCAACCTCTCTCTCTATCGTTACCTTGCGTCTCGGTGCGTGTGTGTGTGTGTGACCTTATGTGCACGGTGAAACGAAAAACAGCAGGAGACGTTCGTTTATGGTTGAACGGGGGTTGACAGTTGTGAGTCAGTCAGCCAATATCCCCCCCCCCGGCTCCACGCCTCCTCCACCCGTGTGTCCGCTGCCGCGCTGTTGATGTGGGCTTTGTCCAGTGCTTACCCCCCACCACCACCCCCTCACACTCCCGTCCTTTCTCTTCTTCACGATGGACCCTCCTGTTTTGACACACACAAGAATGTCCTGGCAGTCTGCCAACCCAGCACCACACCAACTCTGCTATCCTTGTGTCCTGCGTAGCCTTCCTTGACAGAGGGGCAGCACCACCCACGGCAGAAGAGGGTGGAGGAGGAGGAGCGAGTGTGGCGGCATGGTGAAGTACGCACACACGCGTAAAACTCAGCCTCTACGCCAATCAAAACGCCTCCTCGGTCCCTCTCCACCCCCACCCACCCCACCCACACACACACAGCTCACTGCTGCGTGCGCGCGTTATCCCCGTGGTGGTGTGTTTGGCGAGGGGGAGGGCAACGTGGGGAAGAGGTAGAGAACGACAGAGATACAGAAACAGAGGTGGGGCAGTCGTGCCTCGCGGTGTACCGGACGCGCGGATTGTGTGTGCGTGTTCTCAGTTGAAGGAGAAGGCGGTTCGCACGAACAAAACCCAACGAAAAAGAAATCTGCACCCCACCCCGTCTCTGCGCGCTTCCATGCTGCGACGAAACCACCCATGGCGCGCCATGACACCTCGCCAGGCGCTGCGCGTGCTGTCCCTGTCCCCCACAGCTGACCTTACGCCGGCATCCATCAAGAAGGCGTACATCCGGCAAACACTGCAGTGCCACCCCGACCTGCATCCGAGCAACCCCAATGCTACCGAAAACTTTCGCAACCTCTCAGACGCCTTTCGCGTGGCACTCAAGGCGCTGGAGGCACAGCGGGGCGGCGGGTCCGCGGCGGGGCGCCGCAGCACCACCAGCGGTGCCGTCGATCTTTACGACCCGCAGGAAGCGCTGGAGTCGCTGCGGCAGGCGATGATCGCCTACCACAGACATCAGCAGTCGAGCGAGGCGCCATCCACGTCCTCGTCGTCCTCCCCACCGTACGGAAAGCCGGAGAGCCACGCCGCTGGCGCTTTCTTCACGCCGACGCTGGAGGACGTGTCATCTGTTTGTCAGCGGGAGGCTGTTGCGATGCGCCGTGTGCACACTTTCTGCGCTGAACTTCCCGCGGTGTTGTGCGGCAGCCACTCCGCGGCCCTCTTCGAGGCCGTCACTTTCTTTCACACACGCTATGTGGAGTCGATGTCGGCGTGCGTCATGCGATTCGCACAGAATCTGCCCATCATTGTGCGCCGTGTTGTGAAGCAGCGCCGTAAGTACGTAGACAACGGGTACTTGGCGGTGGCGCAAGGCATCGGCACCGGATCTCGGCCGCGCGGGCAGCGCATTGAAGACATGGCCATGAAGCCGCTGGTGTTGATGGGTGCACTCATCTTTGACCTGCCGGAAGGGGCTTCAAATGAGCGACGGCAGTGCCTCGGCGAAGATACGGTGGCGAGCGGCGCCAGCAGGAGCAGCACCTGCGGTGCGCCTCGCCCTGCCGACGTTCGCGTCTCAGACGAGCTGAAGTGTATCATCTATCCTGCGGACAGCATTGCTGATATCACAGCAAAACTCGGCAAGTGGGAAGCGGCCAGCTTTGACCGACTGAAGCTGGAGCTGGCGATCGTGGACGTGAACCGACTGATGTCGGCTATGCTGGGGCTGCAGGACGAGGAAAGCAGCGGTCGCTCCGAGGCGCACCTCACCGTGGAGCCGCACCTGAGCGAGAGCAGCGCCGCTGCGGCGATGGTGTTGCGCACACTCCAGAAGCTTGCCGGCGATCTGTGTTGTCACTTCGACGCTGCCGTCGACAGCGGCGCCGTTACCGAGGCGGTGGTGGAGGCGATGCGCCTCCAGGACAGTTTCGACACACCAGCCAGCGTGCAGGACGATATAGCGGCGCAGTCTCTGGAGACGCCGACATTAGTCGCACAGTGCCAGCAGCTAGCGGAACTGGCGTGTCCAACCATTCGTGGCAACATCGTCCTCACCTGGAAAGCCGTCGCGACGGACGACCTGGTGAAAGATGACGGCGAGCTGGCAGACGCCACACCGGCGCCGATGCCGTTGGTGGACACGTCTCAAACACACAGCGCTGGGAAGGAGAAAGAGGGCGGCAAAGACACACCGCCCTTTCTCGTGGGGCGTCACCTGACGTGCTCTACCGCTGAGACGCTCTTCTTCTCCGTGTCCGTGACGCTGACGAGAGATCTACATGCGTTCCTACTGCGTCTGCGCGGCGCACTGAAGAGGGTTGTGCAGTCCACCAATCAGTCGAAGCGCGCGCTCTTTGAGCTGCTGCCACTGCGCGAGAGCATTGTGAAGGAGGAGTTCACTCGCATAGCCTCCGACGACGACGCCGACACGTCACCCTTCCGCTACCGTGGCCCTGCTAACTGCTTTCCACGCATCTGCAACATGGACACCCACCGCGAGCACGAGCTGTGGAAGCACCTCTACGTGCACCGCGAGTACGTTGCCCAGCACGCGCCCGCAATGAACCCCCTCAACGTGTTCTACGAGTGCTTTCCTTACGACCCAGACGCACCGGCGCACCGGCCAAGCTTTCTCGACGCGGACGGCAACGTGCGGGCGGGGTGGGTGAGCGGCGGCCCTGACGGCTGCGACAACGTCGTCATCACGGCAACGCAACTCGACGACCCCGCGCACTTCACCGAGTGGCTGGAAGAGGTGGTGGAGCAGTCGTCGCTCAACCGCGAAACAGAGGAAATCCTGGCCAAGGCTGGCGTTGGCTACGTCAGCCGCGACCCCGTCTTGCCGCTAGCTAACTATCTCTCGTTTGTTAAGGCGTTCGCGCAGTCCACCGCGGTGCGCGCCGTGCTGGAGCGCAAGGCCGGTGCACCACACAAGGGCACCGCCACGCCGGATGACATTGGCCTCGCCATCATTGTCTCGCCCTCGCGGTGCGACGTCCGAGACGGTGGTCGTCTTTTCATTCCGTGGTATGTCGACCCTGCAATTCTGCTTGCTCTGCTCGACGACGCCGAGGCCCCGCAGCGACTCGACGTGTAAGCGCTACAGCAGCAGCAGCAGCAGCAGGTGAGGCAAACGAACCCGAGCCTCCAAGAGAGTTGTCCACAGATAAACAGATTCCCAACGGCAAAACAAAGGCGAACACGTCAACACCAGCCAGAAAACCGCCCCCGGCACGCGCTCCCCCGCCACCCCAAGGCGCCCCCTGCCAACCGCCCCAACCCTTCCCCCCAGCCCCGGCCACCTTCCCACCCCCCGCCCCCCTCGCGCCGCCGCCACCCGCGGGGGCCAGGCCCGCCCACCCCCTGGCGCCCCTCCAAAGGGGGCCAACCCCCCGCGCTCCCCGGCTGCCCCACCGCGCCGACGGCGCAGGCGGGCCCCCGCCGAGGGCCCACTCGGCGCGGCGCCACCCACCAAGAGCAACACCCCACCCCAACCCGCCCTCGCCCCTGGCGAACAACCCCCAAAAGGAGAAGCAGCCCAAGCACACCGACAAAGCGCGGCCCCCACCACCCAAAAAAAAACCCGTGGTAGACCCTTTGGCAGTGCCAGGGGTCGTTTGTTACTTTGCGAAACAAGAGGAAAAACCCCCGGGACCCCCCCAGAAGGCATTTCTTTTCAAGCGGCGGCGCCACAATCCAGGCTAGCGGGGCCCACGGCACCGGCCACAGAAAAGGAAACCCGCCTGGCAGCCCCCGCTGGTGGCGCCACAACCCCCCCCCAACAAAAAAAAACGGAAAACAGAACACGCCGACATAGCAACGTGCCAGAAAATGCGGAATCAAACCACCCACCAAAAAAAAGGTGGGGCGCCCACCATCCGGACCCACAAAAAGTCATTCGCTAAGACAAAAGACGCTATTTATGAGTAGGCGTATTTTCCGTCACGAAGCCACGTGCGCCAAAGCCCACCAACAAAAGAGAAGCGAGGCAGGAGCGCGCTTGGCAAGCAAAAAAGCACACTGAGGGAGATCACCCCGAGCATCCTTCCGCCCAAAAACGCCCAGCCCCCAGATCCGTTTGGCATTTCCTAAAAAAGTCATTAACACCAACCCAAAAGCGAAAAAGAGACGGATGAAAAACAGCGCCATGTGCGCCTTACCCTCGCCATACCTCGCCACACCCAAGGACGAGCGGAGGGAAGCGTCCCCAGAAGCGGCGCTGAAAGAAAACACCTTTCAACACGAAAAACGCAACCCCTTCCCCCAGTTTCAAAAGGACAATATGGATCGGAAGAACCCACTGTTTGCCTTAAATGAAAAGCCGGACCAGGCGTTTAACACAGACCCGCGCCATACAACTTGCACCAAAAAGGCGTAGGGGCGTGGAACCCCCCCCCCCCCAATCGCAGGAGCGCGCAGCAACAATAAAAAATCCTAGAAAAAAGCCCCCCCCCGCCGGGTTCATGGCCCAAAATAGGCTCTGGCTTCACTCCCCAATACTTAAACACAGCCCCAGCATCTTTATCACGCGCTGGTTGCCAAACGGGGTCTGGATTTCCCCGAAAGCGTCGCCTTGGAGCGCCCCGTAAAAAAACAGAGGGCCCGGCGCCGGCTAAAGCGAACACAAGCCAGGCCCCCCTGGGGGAGAAAAACGCGTCCCGCGGCCATACGGGCAGTTGGCGAGGCTTCTTTCCACGAGCGCATCGTCTCGATGAACACAATTTCAGCTTGCGCGATCAAAAAAAGCTTTTTAAACCTCCCTTGGTGGCGGGCGGGGCCTCTGTGGCCCCCTTTCTGTTTGGCTTCGCGGGCGAAAAATGGCGTCACCCCACGGTCACGATACAGCGTTTTTTCGCTTCTCTTTTTCTGCTGGTGGCATGGTCCAGCAAAAAAAGGAAGTGGTTTCAAGTGTGAACGCCGTGACGCCCGCGGAAAAACAGCCCTCTAAGATTTTCGAAAAAGGAAACATAATGCGAAAAAAAGGCCCTGGTTTTCCAATTCCCCACAACCCAACCGCTTTCGTGACGGCGCTTTCCTCCACATTTTGTTGTTTGTTCTACGCGCGCGTAAACAAATGATTGTGGGGTTCGGGTGTAAACTGTTTGCCGGTGGGCCGAGCATAAACTTTAACAAAGCCATCGGGCGGGCATACTGTCATTTTGCTGTGGTTTTTGAATCCCCTTTCAGAAATGACGGAAAAGACAGCTTTGCTTGGTTTGTAAAGCTGTTTGTTTCGGTGTTCTCATCGGGAAAATGGTTGGCGCACGGAAGACGACATCGAAACGAGTCTTTGAACACCCCGTCTTCGTTAATTTTGGTCGGGGGGCTTGGGGCGCCGGTGGGTTGTTACCCGCATTTTTGCAGGTATTGGCGGCGCCATTTTCACAGAGCGAGCGCGGTTTATCGAACCCGTATAAGAAGATTCCCAAAAATTTGCGCGCTGGGCTGTCATGAAAACAGGAATTCGCGCGTCGGAGGCTTCTTGTGCTCCTTGTTTGTTCCGCGCATATTTGCAGACACTGTTTCGGGCATTGCTCAACTCGGAAACGTGTTTGGGAGCCATTTCTTTGGTGTGAAAGTCCCAAAGGCCCAGGTTTCTATGGTGAGTAAAATGGGGGCGAAATATAGCTTAAGATTTGTGAATTTTGTAGGTGAATTTCCCTCTTGTGCTCGGCCTCGCATTCCCAAACGCGGTTTGGTGGCGTTTAAAGTGTCAGGTGCTTGTTCTGTTCTGGCGAAACGCGGCCCCAGTTTATTCCTGCCAAATACAAGGCTGTTGCTTGCGGCGACGCTTTGTCGAACCGGCGAAGTGTGGGCGGGGGTCGGGGTGAATTGCCGCCACCGCTGTTGGGAGTCAGGTCCTGGATGGCGCTGGGCGGCGGGGGTGTGTATGGCGGGGTGTGTGCTGGGATGACGGGGCGGTCGTGTTGCCGTGATGCGCGCCACTGCTTTTTTTCGCGGGGAAATGGGGCCTGCAACCGGGGCCGTGTCGGGCGGCGGCTGGGTCTTGTTTGTGGCGGAGTGCGCGGGGGAACAAATGTCCCATTGGGTTTTTTTTTTTTGGGGGGGGGGCGATCTTGAGGTGTGGTGGTGGGGGCATCATGTGGTGAGGAACGGGGGTAATATTTTACCTTGGGAAGATGTAGGTGTTTGAGGGGATGCTAAAGGAGTACTAGATTTGCTGACCTATCGCAGCGTGGGGTGTTCGTTGGCTTTTTCTCCAAAACAGGAGTTGCTTTCAGGTAGGGGACAACGGGGCATTTGCGCCGTCGCCACGGAATCTCCGACGTCAAACCTGCAAAGCCGCATTAACGCCTCCCTCTTCCAATATCTCTGTGAAGTGTCTGACATGTCCAACGCATCTCCGCCTCCGCACGAGGAGGTACCCCGCCCGTCCCCACCGTCGGTACAAACCGTCCACAGTGCTTATCTTTCCATCGCTTCCAGATTATGCGTTGCCTCGGCTTCGCGCTCCGATCAGCAAGGTGAGGGGCGGTTGCCGGTGAAAGGAGCTCGTGAGGTATCGGAGAGAAGCTTACGCGCACAGGAAGGTGTTTCGGTAACTAGGGTAGGACCCTCGGGTAGCGTGTCTTCGCGGGCGCGCACAACCAGAAGAGCTCGCTCACGGGCCTCTCAAAAGGTCAGGGATGGCGCCTCGCTGCAGTGACACTCGCAGTGATTACTCCTGAAAAGAGAAGCTGGTAGGTTAGAATATGTATTGTGCTAGGTGGGTGTTCGAAAACTTGTTGTGGACTCTAACATTTTCCTGTGAGCCAGAGGCTGCAGCATCGCTTTCATAGAGCTTGCCGCTTAGTTTTTTTTCCTTTGAAGAGCACGTGTAAGCCATGTTTGTCGTGCGCTGGGTAGGTGTGAGATGAGGAGGCTCTTCAGTTAACCCAGTTGATTCCGTTTCTCCTGGTTAATGTCAGTGCTTTCGAGGCTGTGATTGGTAGTCGCCCAGGTCCACGTAAGGTGTTTGAAATTGTGGAGAGGGGAGCACAACGGGAGAAATGCCATCCTCAATTACTATCATTCAAGCAGTTACCTTATCGTACAGAACCTGTGGGTACAAGGGATGACGATTCCTCTTCGTAATGCTTGCTGCACAGCCGAAAGACGGATCCTGAGCAGTGGTTCGGTCCATCCCTGGTTCAAGTACCCAGTATACTTGTATACACAACCCGTTTTCTCAACTGACTTTTTTCCACTTCATTCTCAATCATTAACAGGTATTTAGGTACAGCAGAAGAGTGATGCCTCCGCGCAAGTCAGACGCGCAAGTCAGCGTGGTGGAAAAGATCGTCGAGCGACCGTCCGTTCTCGACGTGACGTTGGCAAAGATCGATGTGAACCAATACAACGCTGCCTTCCCTTTCCGGCTTAGGGTCCTTCTGTGTGGGAGGAAGAAGCGCTCCTCGTTTGATGACGCGTGGGAGAAGCTGGTTGCGGAAGTAAAGCTACAGTGCGACAAAGCGAATCCTTTCTGCACTGCCTCTCAGAGCAGCCAGCTTGGGTCGTTGATCATGGACTACGGAGAGTATTTTCTCCAAATTGTGGAAGGTCCAGAAGCCTACGTTTTCCGCTTTGCAGAGGAGATGAAGTCAGTGCCACTCGTCGACACAAACAGCGTGCGCATTCTGTTTCTCGACGACGATGTCCCCAACACTATTTGCGTCGGAATCACCCTGATAGACAAAGTCCCACCCTCATCTTTGGTGGCCAGCTCAGCCGAGAAGAGCACTGAAGAAGTCGCGCAAGGAGTTACACATGACTTATCGTCCATTCTAGAACTTGCTTATCAGGGTAACAGCCAGACGGGAAGGCTGAAGAGCGTGTTTTCTGAGAACGCCAAGGTGAACCACCCAAAGCTGTTCCCCAAAGTCGACATGCTTGAAGCATATATTAATAGCGACAGCTTTTTCACGCTGGGCGAGTTTGTGGACAATTTTTGCAAACCTGCGCATCTGGCCCGCGATGAGGAAATCAATCACCCCGCGGCAGACCCGCTAAAGCACTGATGTAAAAACAGCGCTTTTGCGCTGTCATGCTTTTGATGTACGGAGACAAAGTGAAAGTGAGACACCTGTTCGGGCTCTCCATCGAGTCGTGAAGAGTACCAGTGTTACGATAAAATGAACCCGCGCGGTTTTTGCAAACAGGCAAACACCGATGCATGTGCTGGAGTTGGAAGCCGATGCAAATTTTACTTGGTAGAGAAAGAGTGCAAAGATTGCAGCTAAGTTCCATGCAGGCAGCTATAATATGTTATGATTGCATTGGAGTCTTCTCGGCCTCTATCGACATCTCTCTTTCTTTCTGTTTTCGTGATCGATCAGCGATACTCTGCTTTCCCAGAATCAGAAGGAAGACGACTTGTCGTGTGTCCCGAACCTCAAGTCACAATGCCTCCGAGAAAGGGAATAGCAAAGGCGAAGTTCCACAGTGCTGAGAGTGTTGATGTCGACCTCCAGAACTGTTTATTGCGCATCGATAAGGGCACTGACGTGTATGGGATGTTGGTGATTGAGTTGGACAGTGGCCGCTCTCCCAAGGCGTGCGAGCTAGTTGCTCAAAACATTTCTGCGTCAAACACAACCGACAAGACTCGCGGAAAGCAGGGTGTTTACAAAAACTGCCGTTTTTCGCGCCTGACCAAAGAAGGAATTCAGACTGGCGAAGTTGTTCCGGCTGCCAAACCTATTCCCGCAGCTGAGCTGGAGGGAGAGATAGGTCGCGTGCCGCACTGCTACGGTGCAGTATCGCTGTGTCGCAGCTCGACCTCTTTTGACGGATCACAGTTTTTCATCTGTCTCACCAGAGATTCTATGGAGATCGATCACTTAAACAAGAAGCACGTTTGCTTTGGACGCGTCGTCGAGGGACATGATGTCTTGGCAGCTTTGCAAAGTGATTTGGCTGAATATTCTGGCGACATGGGGGTAGTCCGTAAGGACTGCCCCTATGTGATGGCGGAGCTCAGCTACGCATCGATGTAAAGTAGTTTCATGACTTGAGCTTGCTGGAGGGAAATGCTATCAAACAACGACCAAAAAAAAAACTGATGCTTTTCTTTAGAGAGGGGCCTTTGTCATTTCGTACGCCATAGTGCGTTTGGATGGGCTTCGAAATCTGGTGCTTTTGCATGCGCCTGCACTTGCTGGCGAACGATGCGATTTGCCGCCGCTTGTATTACGGATTAAACTTTTTTATCTCATTCGCCGATGTTCGTGTCTTGTTGTCGGTTTCATTACTGCGTTCCTAAGGTGTATCGGAGAGTGCCTTTTTGATGGCTTCCAAAACGCGATCGGCACATGTGAGCGAGGCGGCATCTTCTGCGCTCACATTGGAGGCTATTACTCATATATGCTCAAGGAGGCTGAGAGATTCTACCGATTCCGATGACAGAATCGCAGCCGAGTACGAGAAAGACCATCTCCTTGAACGGCAGGGGATTATTATCGGACTGCGTCTGATGGAGCGGCTTCTATATCGAGAACCGGTCTTTGGTAGAACCTCTACCGACATTGTCCGCTATGTGGGGTACACAATGTGGAAGGCCATCTTCGGCAAAAAGGTTGACTCGATCAAGGCGATCGATAGCATATATCACTTGTCAGACAACGACTTTCGATGGCTCCAGGGGTTTCCTCAGCTCAAAGGGTCGGACCGCGTCCAGACGCTAGCAAGTTCAGAAGGCGAGGGCTCAAAGGACGGCTACGCCGAGGAGCCAGTCGGCCCTGTATCGCATAGAGATGTTCTCCTGTACACGGTTGGTATTATCAAGGGTGCCACGCATCCTCTGCTGGACGAAAGTAGCCTCGCTGTGACGGGAACGCATACGAAAGAGGGCGAAACCTTTTTCACTCTTGATTTTAGGTAAGGAGTGACGTTTTTTTTTGTCAGTGCTTTGCCGTGTGATATACTGGGAATTTGAACACAAAAAATCAGATGTGTTGTAGCTACCTCAAGCAGGCTCCTCTGGCAGGGATCAGAATAAGAGGATCAGCTGTGCACAACCGTTGCCGCGCGGGCAGTCATCATCTTTAATCAACTTCTCTCTCTTCTCATTCTACACCTCATTTCTCATCCATCACCTTCAACTTCACCACTTTAGCTCGAAGTAGTTTGTCCTAGTCTCTCAGTGCAACTCACTATGTTTCGCGGGGCGAAGATGAGCTGTGTGGCTGCGACAAACACCGGAACATGGATGCAGCGCCGCGCGGCGTCATTGCGGTCGGAGAAGCCGTGCACTACGCTTGCCGACAAGATTGTGCGTGGGCCGCCAAAGTCGGTGTTCTACACGCACCCTAGCTACGTGATGTCCCGTGATAAGATGCTTCATACGATCTGGGTGGACATTGGCATCTTTCACACGTGCGCGTATGTGCTGTTCCCCTTTTTTTTCGTTGCCTACTTTTTCAAGGCGTGAGCAGATCGCGGGAGCGGAAACCACGACTCTCTGTGAGGCGGTGGGACGCGAGTGTGTCACATGAATTGTCGGAAGAAAAAGTAGTTTCAGTCATCAAACTTCTCTTATACACTTACTACTTTTTTCTTTTGCTTCGAGCGGTTTAGTGCACTTGTAGGTTCTCTGTAGGAAACGAAAAAGTATCATTATTCTCTTGAAAGAGCCCAGGCGTACGGCTTGCGAGGCATGCTTGCTCACGCAACGTGCTATCACATCTCAATGCACAGTTAGGCAGGCAAGACTTGGCTGGTACTCCACGCCGCTGGAGTACTACTGCAAAATGCCACGTGCCGCCTCACAGTACTTCCAGCCATCTCCGGCATACCATCTCTCTGCTCCTCCGCTTTTCATCAACAACAAAAAATCCCTTCGTGTTCAAAACCTGTAGATATTTAATGCGACGCCGCGCTACCTGCTACTTCCATGCAACAGGAGTTGCTCTGCACACGCGCCGAGATGGCGCCCTGTTTCTACTGCCGTCAGTATTAGACTCCAAGACATTTGCCAAGCTGGCAAACCGCCAAGGAGCAAAACTGGAACTTCAGCTTTACGAGGAGATGACGAGAGCCTCACCACACCTACACTCCCGTGCCTTTCTCGACCAGGCGAAGGAGCAGGCAAGAGAACTATGCTCGCCACTCACTACGCTGCAAAGGGAGGAGGTCGAGTCCACTATGGCGCAGAAGTACAAGCTCACAGATGATCGACTTGTCACCTGCTTAGTTCCCTACCAGCTCGGGGCCAACATCCTCCTCTCCCGTCTACCTCCCAAGGTCAGGGAGGAATCTCTCCGGGAATTGAAGTCTGAAGAAGCAGCCAGGCAGAGTGGGTCTCCTCCTGGACCGAACAAATGGATCCAATGGTATGAAGCCGACGTTTACGTCTCAACCGGCAAGAAGTACTTGAAGCGCATCAGCACCCGTCGACAGCGTCGCATTCCTGTCTTTGCTGTCATGGGACATGTAAATCACGGCAAGACTGCCTTACTCGATGCCTTGCAGGGGTCGCGCATCGGTGCTGTAGAGCCTCATCACATCACGCAGTCCATTCGGGCGTTCACGATACAAAGGCCAGGCGGCGACAACGATCTCTTTACCTTTATCGACACTCCGGGGCACCACATTTTTGTCGAAACTCGGTTTCACGTGCAGCTGATAGCTGACGTCATCGCGTTGGTCATCTCGGTTGCCGAAGGGATCGGAAGTCAAACTCACGAGACGATCAAGGTCGCCCTCAACGTTGACAAGCCGGTGATCGTAGTCTTGAACAAGCTTGATCTCTTGTCCGACGCGCTCACTGCCGAGAAGGCAGTGCGGCGCATCCTAGGAGAGCTGTACTATATGGGGCTCGACGTGCACCTGTTGCAAAGGGAGAAGGATGTTGAGGCGTTGGCGACCAAGGCGTCGACCGCTTGTTGCAGTAGCCGCGGCAGCAGTCTCACAGATTTGCGTCCGCAAGCTGAATACTTTGCACCAATGAAGACGGTCGATCCGGAGTATAAAGGCAGCAAGCGGCACCCACAAGTGCACCTGCTCCGCAAAAGCTACGGTGTGTGTGTCTCTGCTGAAACCGGAGCTCATATTCCCCTCCTGTGGCGCGTTCTGCAGCTTTGTCGAGATTGTGCACCCCCAACATGTCTCAGCAATTCCGTTGGGCACACCGAACACAACGCCGCCGTTCAAGCCGTCGTGTTGGAGTCTTCCAAGCACCTGTTCGATGAAGAGGGCTTTCGATTGAACCGCAAGCGCCAGCAGATCCAGCGGAGCATCGATCTGAAGCAGGAGAAACGCTCAAAGGTGTTTGAGCAACGAAGTCCTCGGTCGCGGCTCAACTCCTCATACAACAGCGGCAAAACGCAGTCCACACGGCAGAATCGGACCAGCTCGTCGTCCCTGGTAATCACGGCCATCGTCCAGGAGGGCGTTCTAACTGAGGGAATGCACTTTATCGCCGATCAGGCGGAGGGTCAGGTACACGCATTGGTCGACTACTGGGGCAATCGTGTTGAGAAGGCGTACCCCGGGATGGCCGTTACGCTTATCGACAAGAACAGCATGAGCGGGTGCCCCGGCGCCGGAATCCATGTGCTGTCCATGACGGACCTCGCTTCGCGCGTGCGCGTTCAAGCGTATCGCCAACGGCTGCAGTGGTACGCTGAGATTTTTACGACAAAGCTGCACTACCTCCGCCCACGGGGGATGGACGTGTCTTTCGCTCATCTGGGTGACTACGGTCAACTCGGCATCACCGACTCGCTTGAATGCCAACTGCTGTACGGACCGCCGCAAAAGCCCTCCGAGGAGCAGAGGGGACCGGAGGCGCTACCCCCAGGGGCCTCGGCGAGCGATGAGTCCATTGGCGCGTACCTCGCGGCGAGGAATCGAGAGTCTGAATCAAACGCTCTCCAAGCTTCCTCGGTGGGGTCTGTTGCACTCCCGGACGGCGCAACGAAGCGCTTGACGCAGGGAATCATGAGCGAAGACGATGAAGAGGTGCTCAAGGCTACGTGGCAGAGTGCGCAGCTGCAGCGGCAGATCACATCCCAAAAGGAATACGAGGAGCACGTTGCACAGTGTGTCCAGGTGGGTGTCTTAATCAAGGTAGATTCATGGCACACCGCCCGCATGCTACACCGCGAAATCTCTCGTCTCGGCACGCGCAAGGTTTATTTTCAAGTCGTCGGCGCGCGTTTCGGGCCTCTGCAGGTGAGCGACATCATTTACTTCATGCAGGCGGTGAAGGTCATTGTGTGCTTCCGTACGCCTCTTTCTGCGTCCAGCGACCTGGACAGCTACATCGAGAACGCCAACGTGTGGGTGCTCCAGACCGATCACTTCTCCGACGTGGTTCTCTTCATGAAGTGGTGCGCGGTGGCGATGCACAAGGAGAAGGTGCTCGATGAAATTGACGGCGACGAGTCGGGCCCTCGTCCTCGAATTGTTGTGGACTCGAAGAAGCCGGAGGCGGACAGCGGGGGTCCGAAGGGATCTAAGTCGCAGAGGCAAAGGCTTCTCCTGTACGATGACGACGACGATGACGAGTTTTGGAGCACGTAGACTCGATTCCTCTGGTCGTCTCTGGAAGTATTATGCGTGCTGCTTGCATTGTTGAAAGGGAGTGGGCTGTCCTCCTTTTTTTTTGATGCGGTGCCACCGACAGGTGAGCGCTGATCGCCTGCAGTGACTTCTCACAGAGCCTGACGGACATTGATGCGAAATTGCGCACCTGAAACCACCACCGCCAACAGAAAAAGCTCGGCTTCGTCATGCATGTCATACTTGTGTCCTCTTCTTTTTTTCCCCTCAGCCACAGGTCCACCGGCAATGGCTGTTCAGCCTCATCGACTCCTGGGAGGGGGGGGGTGGAGGACGAGGGACGACTACATTCGCTCGCCCCAGCTACATGCCCCTCGTGGGACTTTCGTGTCTCTCTCGACGACCAGCACCGTTGCCCATCTGCCTCTCTCTTCTCCACGCTCTTCCTCTGCTCTCCTTCACTTTTTTTTTCGCAGCTGTCGACAGGGAGCCTTCATCACTTCTCGAGTAAGCTGCTCGTTGCATATCATGGACGCCCCGCTCGATCACCCACGCGCGGGGTCGGCGGCTGTGACTGTGCATGGCGCCTTCGGTAGCTTCTCACAAGCCCGAAATCTTACGATGACTCGGGAGCAACCACTGCTCGCGCTCAAGGCGTACAGCACATGGATGCGAAGGAAGAGGGTAGGCGCGTCGGCGCGGGCCGCGGCACTCCTGGACTTTACGCTCTACTGCAATATGTTTGCCTTACAGATCTGGGAAACGGAGGATGTCTGTCCTGGTGCGCCACTTGCTCTCGCTCGTGACTACTTCCAGCTTGTCATGGACGAGTTCAGTGCGCTCTACAACGTTGCGCTGCCTGACCTCGACGCACCAGAGGCCAATGCCGACTTGAGATCGATGTTTGTTTTCGATGGGAAGACAGATTCGGTTCCTGACGGGCTGTGGGCGGCGCTCTTGCTCACTATAGGCAATCAGGCATGCGTGGAGCTGCGTGCTGGTGGAGAGGGTGTCACGAAAGCGGAGCGGCTTTTCCTCCTTTGCAGACGGCTGGAGGGGCAGATGGGCGGCGTGCCGAGTCTCGGGTGGACGTGGAGGATTGTGCGAGACCTCAATGCAGCTGTCGGCGCGGTCATACACTGCGACTTTTCTCAAGGAGAAGAGGCTGCCCGGAGCACCCTCGCAGTCCTGGAAAGGCACATAGAGGACGAATGCGCTGATGCACTCTCCAACGAATCAGTTGGTGAGACTGGATACGCCCCAGACACATCTCTGCTGCTGGCCCTGACTCACTACACACTAGGCGTCGCCACAGAGAACACCTCGTGCGAGTCGTCTCTCTTAGACTACGATCGGGCAATCGCACTAGCCTCCGATGGCGATACGGGCTCGTCTCTCGCGGACTTGATGAGTCGAACCAGAAACCGACTTGCGGCGTACGTAGAGGAGCGGCAGGCTAAGGCGGCGCTCCTGGCAGAAGAGGCGGCGGGCGCAGCGAACGCCGAGAGGAAAGGCCGCCCGGTCTCGCGACTCAAAACTGGGAAGACGACGTCCTCTCGCCGCGGACCTCAGAGGGTTGGAAATCCTCGCTTCTCGAATTTGGAACAAGGCCCGCCCCCCATCGTGGCCCCATCAATCCCAGACGTTCTCCGAGGCTATCTTGAGAAGGAGGGGCTAGCCACCGCATTGATACGTGTTGGCGCCTTGAAAGACCTCTATGAGGTATTGGCAAGGTCGCTTCCCGGATACGAGGGCTGCGAAGCGCTTCCACAGTCCCTCTTCGCCGGAACCCGCTTCGAGGCTGGCGCCCACGAGTCTATCTTTGCCGTTCTCTTCTGCACCGAGACGCCTTTGCAGTGGACGTTGCGGCTCCTCGATGCAGCGGGGAACCCTGTCGCCCTCCGCCACTCTGTGTGGGCACCACGCCCAGTGATAGCTTCGCTGCTCATGGAGATGGCTGCGCAGCGTCCGCCCGCACCGCGGAGCACGGCGGCCCTCCAAACCCGCAAAGAAATTACCGACGGTAACGGCAAGCTGCGCCAGCAAGTCATTCAAATGTTTGCTCCACCAGCGGCAGCTCCAACTGTGAAGCAGAAGGCCCATGAGTGGGTAGACGCGGCTGTGGGGCTGCTTGGACAGCGCTTGAGCCTTCTCCTCAAAACGGAGCGTGCCTTTGAGGAGCAGTGGATTGCGACGGAGCGAATTCAATCCGCTTTGCACACCTTTGGCCTTTCGAAAGACATCCTGCGTGTAAAGCAGGAACTGCTCAAGGAAAAGTATCTGGAGGGGCGGCGGCAGGATCGGAGTGCACGCATCATCGTGCACTTTTTTCGACACATCGTCAAGCAGCGAACCCTCCGTGCGGATCAGATGTTCGTGAATCGGCGTCGCTTTGAGGAGAGGGTGGCGGCCGCGGTGACTCTGCAGAAGTACATACGTCGCTGGTGCGCCTATCAGGAAATGGGGCGGCGCCATGCAGCGCGCAGGGAGTACGTCGAGAAGATTGTCTTGTTGCAGAGTCTCGCACGACGGAGAGCGGCGGCGCACGCTTACGCGGAGTTGTGCGAGTCGAGGCGCAAGGAGGACCTCATTAAAGCACAGCTCATTCTGTTTTCGTGCGCCGCTCTTCAAATTCAGCGAATGTATCGCGGGCATTGTGCTCGACTGCGATGCTATCATCTTCGCGGACAGGTGCACGCCGCCATGCTGCATCACATGCGCGACTCACGCAACTACTACGCCACCGTCATTCAGAGGTACGTGCGTGGAATGCTAGCGCGATGCCGGTATGGGCGAGCCGTGTATGCGAGGCGCTGCTACGGCCGAAACGTCTACAAGACACAGCTTTGGGGGCGCAGCTGCGTGGTAATTCAGCGCGCCTACCGCGCATACCGCTCGCGCCGCAGGGTCGTCGGTTATCGAGCTGCTCCACAGATTTGCGGTGGCCCACAGGTAAGTGGGCTCAGCACTGCATCCTCGAGACGGTTTGTGCCTTTCCACACCGATGGTGCAGTGAGGGCGGACAAGAAGCAGGCGGCCGCAGCGAACAGGATCCAGCAGATGTATCGCTCGTGTGCCGCGAAGCGGCGGCTGGAGGCTCTCAAGTACGCACGAAGGAAGGAGCTGGAGGCGAGGGAGGAACAACCGCAATGGGGCGCGCGATCAACCTTCTCGCTGAAAGACTGCGTCTTTTGACGCATTATTACCCACACAAGTCTGCCATTTCTCGCCACCCCTCCCCTCCCCCCACTTTTCACACATACCGACATACCTTCGTACATCCACCCCGACGCGTCCCGTAAGGACGTGCGTGCGTGCGTGGCGGTGTTTCATCATGTACCATAATCGGGATGTAGACGTTGTTCGTCTTTCCCTTTCACGTTTTTTTTATTTCGTCGCTGGACTGTTGAGTCCTGTACGTTTTTGTCCTCTGTTGTTCATGGGACTTTCTCGCGTTGTGTCGTCTGTGTAGCGTGGGAACACTTCCGTCTATGCACATCATCGACGTCCAAAAAAAAAAAGAAATGGCCGCTGACAAGCACGGACAGGAGCGAGTGGAAAGGGGAAGGGGGTGAAGAACCATTAGCGGTAGCACTCATATGTAGAGGTCCCCTCCCCCTCCCACATATGCTGCTCTCATTCATGTGTTGTTCTTCGGACGCGCTTTCGCACCCCACCTCGCGTGGCGACTGCCGTGGACCATTCACTGTCGCTTTTTATGCTCTGGCGCGTCCACCCGGTTCCCCCCTCCCTCTCGCTACCGCTCCATCCTTTTTTCGCTTCCCGTGGTCGCTCGTCCCTGATGACGTGGGACGACTCTGTGCGTGGTGTCGCAGAGTCCAGTGCCCCCACGCTGTCTGGGGAGGCCGAGCAGCCCCCCTCCACTATCCCCGCCAAATGCCAGTCCGCTTCTCGCGGCGACAGGGTCATGCACCGACGACGTAGCGGGGAGGTCGGGGTGAATTACCGCCACCGCTGTCGGGGGTCAGGTCTGGATGGCGCTGCGCTGGTGTGGCCTGCAGCAGTGAGCACGCTTGCGCCACCCATGTGGTAGGCAGAGCTTCGGCGTGGCTCTGTGGTGTCCCCCAGCTGGGTCTCACACTGCCTGCTGGTGGGGGAGCGCCTGGTGGGGGGGGCGTGCGGGGCGGGGGCAGGCATGGTGGGTGGTTGGGGAGGGGGGCGGCGTGTGGGATGGGGGCAGGTAGATTGTGAGGCGGAGGACGTGTCGTGATGCGTGCCTGCTGCTGCTGCTGCTCTTCGCGAGACGATGGGGCCTGCAAGCAGCGCCGTGTCGTGCTCTGTGGCAGAGGGCACGCGCTGAAAGTAGAAAATCACTTGTCACTTCTCTATTCTCGTCCTTGTCCTCCACTGCATGCGGCGCGTATCTGAATCTCTCCCCCTCTTGTGAAGCAGAAATTCGAAGTGCTCCTGGAGGTATCGCACAAACGAAACACAACTGTTTCTTTCTGAGGCACACAAATGTGATTGATTTTTAATAAGAATCCACACCTGTCCATTCCTTGACAAAGAAGGCTACCCCTCTCTCCATCACACACACACAAGCGCATCGTACGCACCTCGCCAAAGTACTTCCACCCGTGCAACCTTTTCCCTCCTTGTTCCCCCGTTTATTTTTTGTATCCGCTTCCGTTGTCTTGGTAGAGGTAGCAAAGAACATCAGGATCAGAGAGGGAGAGAGGATCGCAAGTTGCCATCCTTTCTGTTCCCTGGACACAAACGCCGGCGTACATTCGTGTAGATACGAGCATCATCGAGGTACAGGTCTGTGTCTCTGTCCTTGTTTCGCCTCACTTTTGTGAGCTGAGAAGAGACGGGCGAACACACGCACGCACGCACGCACGCCAGGCGATCTATACAGGGACACAAGTCACATAGTTTGTTTACGCGGGCTTCTGCTTGGATCGTTGTTTTCTTTTTCCTTCTCACCCTCCTCATCTCGTCTCACTGTTTTCCTTTTGTGAGCACAGGTGTTGACTTGCATCTTCATTGGTGACGCTGCTGCTGCCTCGTTGCCCCGTGTAGTTTTCCTATCGCGTGGTCTTCGCTCATTCTTTTCTTCTTGTGGTGGCTTCGGGCCCTCGTCTTTTGTACGATTTCCTCGTTTTCCCTTGTGGGTAGCCACTGCGCTGCCTCACCTTTCGTTCTTGCTTAGGGCGCAATGGGGTCCTCGAGCTCAACGTTGGAGACGGCGAAGCTAGTCCGGATGCTTCTCTCCAAAGATGCAGCCCCTCCTGAGTCGCTGACTCAGCTTCTTAACATGACCATGACAGAGGAGGAAACGAGCCGTGTCTTTACAGTGGAGAAAGTTCGTCAGCTGCGGCACCTCTACACGCGCAACTTCGCAGCCTTGCTGTACTGCTGCATTGGTGCCATCTCGGCGGTGGCCGTGAAGCGGCACGAGATCAACACCAGCACCAACTCCCCCAGCGTATTTCTCACGACGGAGGTGATGACGCAGTACCACTCCGCGCTGAGCATCCTGCTCTGTATCCTTCCAATAGCACTTGAAAGCGGAACAACACCGCTCGAGGATGCGGTGGATGCGTGCCCAAAGAGGAATAATCCAGCGGCCCCCACAGGCGCAGATGATGGCACGCCACCGCCAGCGGCCATGACCCACTCACGGACGGCAGCCACAGCGCACTTCCAGCAGCTCTTCTTTGTTGAAGGGAAGACTTGTGACGATGCAAATCCGGAGGACACCTTTTCGCTGCTGCCGCAGCAGAACGCCCATCTCACCCCGACACAGCCGTGCACCGAACCGCTTCCGCTGGGGTCGTTCATGGTGTGGTCATTGGTCGAGTGCTGCTTTGTGCGCGGTCTGACCTTGCCGGAGTATCCGGTGCTGCCAGCGGAAGCCAGCGTCAGTATCACTCATCCAGAGGTAGACTCAGGGCTGATGTGGTGCCCAGGGCTTGCTTCCGAAGATCCTATCCAGGCTCTTGCCATCAACACGAGCACGCCGAGTTTTACCTGGGCGACCCCACAGCTACCTCGAAGGCGGAAAGCACTCCTCGAAGTTCTGTTTGTGGCGCTGTCCTCGCTGGTCTATCATGAAGCCGGCTTCCGAGACACCATCTTCCTAGAGCCGCTTCTGTCCACCTCGACGGTGCCGTTGACGCCCACACTCTCCATCTCAATGCTCAACACTATTCTTCAGTTTGTCCCGTATGGATATTTGCCCTACACAAGCCACCTCGGCGTCGAGGAAAAAGACCTGGTAGTGGCGAGCGCCCGACTGCTCAACGCAACCTTGTGCTACATGGGTGTTCCGCTGGATCCCGTCCTTCCGTCTGAGAGGCAGCACTCTGCGGCAGATGGCGCCGGCCCGTCACTGGATCGGCGTATTTCACAGGCGAGTGATATGCGCGTCAGTGAGCAGGTGAGCTCTACGCTGGCAGACGGGCCAGGGACAAGGACCCTCAGCCACCCAAGTGGTAGCCATCCCATCTGCGATTCAGGGAGGTCGTCACGAACTGCCTCGAGCCCCACCGGCGCTCTCCGTGACGCCCTCGTATTGAACACATTACACTCGCCTTCTGGGAGCATTGGGCCTTCTACGATGCCGCTCCCGCAAGCCGGGCCGCCGCGCTTCGTGCACAGTGTGCGCAAGGCGCTCCGGGACATCACCCTAACCGAGGCAAAGGCACTCGTGCAGCGCATGCAGGTCATCCTTGGTGTGAACGTGTACTCCCGTCAGACGTACCTGCCTGTCTCGCAGGGCTGGTTTGCCTCCTTGGATGACTTCATGGTGCTCTTTTGGAAGATACTGGACTTGTCGCCAGCGTGTCTGGCACAGTTCGGCACAAGCTCCCACGCCTTGGACTACGTCATCCCCATTCTCGATTACGCCCTCGCCGTGCGTCGCAGCCCGCTCTACACGTACCAGTTCCAGCTGATGCTCTTCGTGCTGACTCGACTCTCTGAGGTGCGGGGGTTCGTGCTGCAGTGTAACCAAGTGTGCAGCGCAACCCTGCCCTTCCGCTTTCCGAAGATGTCACCGACGCGCACGTACAATGGCCTTATCGTGCTTGCCTTGTGTCTTGTAATGGAGATGAAAGACCTGCAGACTCTCGTTCCGCTTTTTCCTTCGTGCACCGTGGTGCTGGCGAACATGGCGCCGTTTATTACATCTCTCGGACGAGAGCCGTCCATCAAGCTGGTTTCCGTTTTCGCCCAAGTCACCTACCGCTGTTTGCGCAGCACTTTCCCAAGTTCGCCTGCCAACAGCACAACAGGGGATGCTTTAGGCGGTTCGTTTCCGTCGGCAGGGACATCGAACAACCTCGTGCACCAATCTCAAATGGTGAATCTGTGCGAGGCCATCGCAAGCTTGCTGCAGTACCAAGCCAATGGCTCCCTGTACCTGATTGCTGCCCTCGTGGACCACCGCGCAGTCGTGCGAGAGGCGAAGGACGCCTACGTGGTGCAGCGCACCAAGGAACTCGCAGTGGGGCTTCCTTTGCCGTTTCTCATCAACACGCTCGACGCCGCGGTGGCGGTGGCGCTTCCGGTGCTGGAGAGCACCGATGCGCTGCGGAGGATCACCAAGTACTACGTGGACACAACGTCTGAGGCGACCGTGAACAATGGAACAGCTGCCGCTGAGACTACGAGAGCGTTTGCACTTCAGGTGGGGATGGGTGAGCTGGGTGCCGGGCTGGCGGCCAGCGACGAGGCTGTTGATCGACTGCGGTCAATGACATTGGTCGGCGTACTCCCCACACCGCATAGCATCGTTGTTCGAAAATTTCAATCCACTAAGAGCGTAGAGCAGTGGACGGCGACGACGTTCTGGACAAGCGCGTACATTCACTCGCAAGCTGGGCTGCTGGGAGACCGCGCTTCGGTTAAGCTGGTGGAGTTTGTGTGAAGAGAGCCTATGTGCGCATCGCAGGCAGCGAAAAGGAAACAGAAAAAAGGTGAGGAGGACACGCGTGGGTGAAACAGGTGACCTTGTGTCTATACATGCACACACAGACACACAGACATTTGTGTGTGTGTGCAACAGTTCGAGGAAGGGTGCGTGGGAAAGTGATGATGATGCTGAGCGAGAGCTCTGCTGTTGCTGCGGCACTAACGCTCTCTCTGTCCGTCTCTCTCTCTGTGCTGTTTTTGGATTGTCCTCAGGGTGTGAACACTGAGAAGAAGAGCACATGAGAAGGGCAGTCGACATCCTGAAAACAAAAGACACACAACACGCCCACAAAAGGAAGAAGGCGATGCAGAAGGGTGGTCCCGTCACGGATGCACATACTGCGAACACATGTATGTATGCATGCGTGTGCATGTGTGTGTGTGCCCGTGTGTCATCCAATGCGTGGCGGACGCGGAGGCATTGTGGTGCACGTGACTCGCTTCTACTGTGGTACGATATCCTGCGGCGTGCGCTTACTTCCTCTCATTGTGTCTCGCTGTGACGATGTATGCGTAGGTGTGCGTGCCTGGATGCAGAGGCCACCGATACTAAGATACACCAACACTAACAATTCAGCTACACCCACCACACAACTCCGCCCTCCTGACTCACCTATCTCCCTCTCCATTGCCATTGCCCACAGAAGCGGGACTTGTAGCGCATACCTCCGCCTTACATATCTTCATTTTACCTTTCGCGCCCTTTCTCGAAAGCCACGCTTATCCATTTCACTATGAACAAGAGCGCCTGCACCGCCGTACACGTGCCGCAGCACATGGAGTGCCAAGTGTGCTATGACACCTGGACAAACCCCGTACAACTGCTGAAGTGCGGGCATATCTTCTGCCGACACTGTGCACCGCCTACGACGACGCGCTGTGCCATCTGTCACACCACCGTTTCGGGTTTCGCGATGCCGAGCGAGGGGATCACGGAGGCGTCCATGGGTGTTACAGTGCTGTGCACGAGTTGCGGGTGGCGGGGTAACCGCAAGGCGTCCCTGTCGCACCAGTGCGACCCTAGCCTGACGCACAGTTCGTACGCGACACAGCCGCAGATGAACGACCGCGAGTGGGTCGAGTTTGCCCTGCAAGGTCGCAACGGCGCTGTAATTGATGTTGCCACACGCCCTGTGCATCAAGACGCGCTGCCTTCTTCCGAAGCCATCACGGCGGACGCGGTAGAGGGAATTCCTCTCTGAGGATGTACGCTTTCATCGACTCTCGCAGTGCACCGCGTAGACTTGCGTCACAACGTTGATGTCCGGCAAGACCCCTTCTCCCTCCTCCTCACTTTCCCATTCTTTCGACTAAGCAGTCAACATGAATCGTGTGTCTCCTGCTTATCGTGGTCTCTTCGTTGCGCACTTGAAGTAGAGAGGAGGGGGTGAGGACAATACAAGCGTCGACAGCGGGGAAGTCTTAGCGGCCGACGCACCCAGTGAGGCGGAGGAGGCCGAGGCATGCTCTGTGGCAGAGGGGACGTCTTGGAACGCGAAGAATATTCCTTTTGCCTTTTTAAAAGAAAATATTTACCTCTTCATTTTCATCGTCTAGTGTGACATCCGTGTGCGGCGGTGTCTGCGTACGCACAGCAATCTTGTTCTCCCTGCTCACTTGCTCGAATCGTTCTGTTTCGCCTTCAATAGTTTTTCTTGTAGCCCCCAAGGGGAGTATTCGACGATCAGCTGGAATTAGGGTGGAAAAAGATGTTCGAGTCGGGTGAGTAGCGTCTCTGCTCGTTAGGAGAGTTCGACGATGATCTCTCCCTCAGTCCTCAGGGTATACCTGTGTGGTCAATTGGAGGTGGAGCGGGAGCACGGCATCTGCGTTGTGCCTCCTTCACAAGCTGGCTTCGCCGCGCTCCAAGGTAGCAGAGAGGGGAGAAGGGACGATGAAGGGTCACAATCGTGCCAGGAGGAGGTGAGCGCACGCGAGAGTTTCTCTGTGTGGGTGCTGTCCGCTTTCGCCGTCCTTAGTTCCTCTTCTCCCTCTATCGTTGCTTCTCCCACTCGCCCCCCCTCCCCCTTCAACGCGGATTCACAGCATCTGCCGAGGCCTTCCCCCTCCCAAGAAAAGAAACGAAAGCGTGCCTTACACGGGCGTGCTGATGACAGCGAGAAGATACACACACACACACACACACACACACGCACAGAGGCCGGAACTGCGTGCCGCTGCTGTCGTTAGGTCCAGGCTTTGCTTCCTCGATAGCGGCACTCGCTACTTCATCGCTTCATCCCCCGTATCTGCCATGTTTGGCCTTTTACTGACATCTTTTCAAGGAGCAGGAGCTGACTGAACACTTCGCGCACGTGACTTTATCGAAGAGGCGCAGCTGAGGACATTCGGGGCGCATTTGCCGGCAGCCTGGTGCTCTTGTGTGCTCGTCGCCCCCGCAGTTATAATAATCTGCGATGTCATCTCCGGAGCAGCTTCCCGCGCTCTCAGCGGGGGGGTCACCGTCGTCGGGAGGGGCTTCCTCGCATCACTCACCGCACGAAGCATCGCTCCCGTTTCCCGCTTCGGCGATTACCGGCGACGCCTCTGCGGAGTCTCCGCGCGCGTCGTCGGTGCCACCGTCTTCAACAGCAAGCGAGGAGAGCGCAGCAACATCGCCACTGGAGCGAAAGCCAGATGCAGCGGCGTCACGCCCTGGGAGACGGAAGGTGGTGTACTTTGTAGATCACTCCGTCACTGCCATAGCCTATGCGGAGGGTCATTTGATGCGGCCGTCTCGTGTGCGTGCGCTGCACGCGCTTGTTCATTCCCTGGGCCTCGACAGTGCAGAATACATGACTGTGTGTCATGCTCGTCCGGCGACGGCGGAGGAGATGGGGGCGTTTCACCGCAGCGCGTACTTGGAATGCCTGCGGCAGGCACCCGTGATTTGCGGGAATCCGCTGGACGAGATATCCCTAGCTTTTCAGAAGGAATTTGACGTCCCGTTCGCGTCTCAGAACGGCGACTGTCCTCTCTTTCCTGAGGTGTGGGCGCTGGTGTCCAGCCAAGCCGGCGCCTCGCTTGCCTGTGCAGAGGCCCTTGTACGCGGCGATGCCACGGTGGCGATGAACTGGGCAGGTGGCATGCATCACGCCGCTGCCGCCCACGCAAGCGGGTTCTGCTTTGTGAATGACATTGTGTTGTGCATCCGCCGGCTGCTGCGGCACTACCAGCGCGTCCTCTACGTTGACCTTGACGTGCATCACGGGGACGGCGTGGAGGGGGCCTTTTACGGCAATCACCGCGTGATGACGCTCTCGCTGCACCAGTTCGGCAACGGCTTCTTCCCCGGCACCGGTGACTACCCGACGCGTGAGACGGCCGACAGCTTCGCCATCAACGTCCCGCTGCCCACGCGCACGGGAGACGCCGCGTACCTCTTGTCGTTCCGCACTGCACTGTCCAGCGTGGTTCAGTGCTTTGATCCGGAGGCGATGGTCGTGCAATGCGGCGCGGACACCATAGCGGGAGACCTCATTGGGCGGCTTTGCGTGACTACATTGGCGCACACGCAGTGTGTGGCAGATGTGCTGTCGCTTGAGCGACCGACGGTACTGCTTGGTGGAGGGGGTTATCACGTGTTTCACACGGCGCGCTGCTGGGCGATCCACACCGCCACCGCGCTAGGTCGCACAGCTGCGCAGTTGCCCTTGTACATCCCGCGCACAGACCCCTACTATATGGATTACCGGCGCGAATGCACACCGAAGCGTCCGACGCTGCATGTGTTTCTCGACCCTGACGTCGATGATCCGCTGCCGTTGGGGGACAGCTTGGCGTTCTGGCGTCAGCTCTGTCGCAGCATCCAGTGGCAGATGCGCACTGCCCGCCTTGTGCGGCAGGGGTTTTCTCGTACAGTACAGCTTTGCCGGCAGCGAAGGGCAGCGTTGCTGAGGCAGTTCGCTACGCAAGAGGCAGGGAGGGACTCGGGTATCGGTGTCAGCGCCTCTAAGCGCCAGCGGTCAGCAAATGTAACGGACCGCGATGCCAAGGAGGGGGGCGGAGGACAGAGTGGTCTCGGCGTGATGGTTGCGGAGGAGGAGTGCACTTAGGCCTCTCCTCGCCACTGCTTTTTCTTTGGCTTGCTGCTTACATTGTGTGCGCGTGTGTGCGGAGGAGAGGGAGGAAACAAGCCTGGCGCCGTACTGACGCCCAGTCACGCACATGCGCCCACGTGCTCAAAGTGGGCCACACACGAGCGCAAAGAAAAGAGAACGCCAACAACGACGACGGAAAAAAACATCGAAACGTGTACGAGAGAGGAGGGTGGAGGGGGGGGGGAACTGAGAGGGAGAGCGAGGAGGGAGGAGATGCCCAGACCGCATATCCGTTTCCATGCCTTGCGTGCAGGATCTTTGCAAGCTTGTGTGCAAGCCTCCCGCTTCCCCTCTACACACACACGCACACGGACTCGCTTTGTTTCATGTGTCACCTCTCCCTTTCCTCTCTCGCCTTCCGGCGAGAGCTCTTCATGGAGTGTGTCTTCATGCGTCGCTCGCTAACTCTCCTGTTGCACCTGAACCGGGGGCTGCATGGTTCGCTTTCTGTTTTGCCATCGTACTTTCTCTTGTCTTTGCCCTTTCCTTTTCCTCTTCCTCTTACCTCTCCTCACGCATGACTACACGGTCCGGTGGGTGTGTGGCACCAAACACACGCACTTCTCCCTCCTCGGGCACAAAGCGTGCACACACATATATATATATATATCATATTTCTCCACTTGCCCACACGCACCTGCTACCAGGTACTTCACTGTCTCCTCGCCGCCGCCGGCCTTTGTCGCACTTGCAATCTTGTGTATCTCGGAGGCGAGCGAGAAAGGAGAGAACGAAAAAGCAAAGCACACAGGACGGATCTACCTTTGGGCCGCACTTCACGTGCAAGATTCCGCACCATCGAATTTCTTATCTTCGTTTTCCCCCTCTTCTCTCTCTTGCCGTTCTCGTTCTTGTGTCTCGACCGTTTTGTTTTCAAGTCTCTTGTTGCTGCTGCTGCTACGAGTCGCCATCTTTTCTCCCTTCTTCGGTCGGACTCCCCTCCTCCTCCCGAAGTGTATCTTTGATTGCATTTTCTCCTTCATTCTCTGGCCTTTTCCTTTCTTGTCAGTGTGGCGTGGTTGCCATTACGCTCCTCTTGGTGTGCATCCCTTCCCCTCCCCCTTCGCCCGCGCCTTGGTGTCCGCCTTCTCGCTCTTCTAGAGCGGTCGCACTTTTGAGTTGGTCTGGTTTCATCCGCCTCGCTGTCCGCCTCGCACGCACTTTTCCCGAGTCCCTCGCTCGCTCGCTCCCTCCCTCTTCCACCTCCCTGAACCGGTTCGGCCCGCACACCCTTTTGCTCACACTCCATCGCTGTGGGCTTTGGCGGTCGTTTCGTGTTCATGTGCGTGCTTTGGTTGAATCGACTGCATCTCTCTGTCTGTCTCTGTCTGTGTGTGTGTGAGAGAGGGGTTCTCGGCAGTGCCCTCCTCACTCGCATCATTTCTCTGCTTGTTGCGGCTGACCCTGCGTTGCATGAGGATCGCTTGAGCGGTGTGAGGGAACCGCTGCTGTGCTTTGTACAATACATTGGGACTGTTGGAGGGGGCCTGTGCAGTGTTGGCGACTTTTTGGTGGCAGCACGTCTCCCCTTTCCTTTTTCCTTTTGTGACAAAAGGGCGTATTCGTATACGAGCAAAGGCGTGCATTACCGTTGCGCCTTCTCCCATCCCCGGTCATTTTTTTCTTGTAGATAGCTGTGCGCCGAGGTGACGCTCTGGAGCGTGTAGCTGTTGTGACGACGTACCACAGGCGGGGGAGTGGGTGGGGCGGGGGCTAGAGCGTCGGAAACAACCGCTTTGGCGTATCTCTCGTTGTAGACTTCTTCTCTTTGATCGTCTTGTCCGGTCGGGTTTCGCACCCTGTGCGCGGTCCTTATATTTTTCTTTCGCTCGCTGCATCCTATCACCCTCCCCCCTCCTTCCCCTTCCCACGCTATCGTATACACCGACTCCACTCTTTCTCATCATCAGCAGGGACTCGCTCCTCTTATTCTCCTTCGCTCACGCATCTCCGCTCGTGTGCGTTGGCTTGCTCGTGTTGTGACGCCGACGACGATCATCACCTCGAAGGCCTCTCTTTCCCTCTCTCTGACGTGTCTTGACGTGGGCGACTCTCTCTGCAGCTTCGCTCGCGTATTAGTATTGGCGTTGGAAAGGGCATACTCTCCATCCGGTAACTAATATTAGACGCAACCCGCAACGATGGCGAACCTCTGCATTGGCGAGGATTTTAGTGAGGAGCTCACCTGCGCGGTGTGTCTTGACTCATGGAAGGACCCGGTCGAGTTGATGCCGTGTGGGCACATCTTCTGCAAGGCGTGTGCGACGGACTTGAAGGAGTGCCCCGTGTGTCGGGACTCCGTTCGCTCCACAAAAGCGCCGAACCGCACACTAGTCAACATGGCGTTGCAGATCCAGGTGAAGTGCAGACGGTGTCAGTGGAAGGGGACACGTGAGCAAGGGATGACCCACGTATGCGGGAAGGCGAGCAGCAGCTCACCGAAACAGCCATCATCTCCGTCTTGGATTACAAAATCGAAGGCACAGCTGCACCCCACTGCGGCCCAGTTTCCCTCTCCATACAGGCAGGAGTCCTCGTATTCGGGCTCCGCGTCATCACCGGCGCAGACACAGCAACCAAAGCAGAACTATCCGGATTTGTGGGAGAGAGGTGCTCCGACCCAGCTTCCGCAGCAGTCGGCAGGATACTCGACGAGCTGTGGCAACGCTTACTCAGGTGCTGCCCCATCTCCTAGTGGGGGCAACGCAGGCTCTCAAGGAGGCTACCCCACCACAAACAACTACTCGAATCAGTCTGGGGCGGGCTACTACGGGTACCATCAGCAGCCACAACCATCATGCTCGCTGCAGAGTCGCTACCGCGTGATCGAGCCGACCGGGCCACGCCCGTGGACGTTGTACGGACTGGACCAGTCCGAGTACGACCAGATCGTTTCTCTCTTTATTTTCTTCGATGATAACGAAAGCGGTAATCTGGAGCCCGATGAGGTGACGCGTCTCGCACGTTGGCTGAACTTTGCGAACACTCCGCAGGATGTAAAGCGGATCTTTGACGATATGGACTTTGACCGCAGCGGAAAACTCTCCCTCGGCGAGTTCTTGACATGGCTTCGGTACAACAAGCCGAACCCGCAGGCCCTCTACGGCCTCACGCAGTCGCAGTACAACACGATCATGATGCAGTTCCATACGTACGACACGAATCAGGACGGGTGCCTCGAAATGAACGAGTTTTCTCGACTAGTGCAGAATCTCGGCGACGTGCGCGACGCTGTCACAGCGCAGCGTCTGTTCCAGATTATCGACCAGGATCGCGACGGTGTCATCAGCCTGCACGAGTTTCTCCGTTTCCGGGCGGGAAAAGGCTGACCAAAGCGAGGGAGAGCCGAAGCTGCTCGAAGTGGCCCGATGACAGAAGAGGGCGCGGGAGAGGGGCGGTTGAGCGTTATCTGGTAAGTCGGCGAAGCAAAGCTGGGGCTGTTTGTGCAGAGGATCAGAGAAGCATCCATCATAGACCGAACGTCTCCCTCTCCACACCTTATCGTGGGACAAGGACAGATGGGGAATGCATGATATGACCGATCGTGAGGACGGTGGGCCGTCTCGTGGTGGTACAGCGGGATGCTGTGTACGTGCGTGCGGTAAGGGACGGAGCGCTGGCCACGGTGGCGGATCCGTTGTATGCTGTGGCAGAACAGATATTTCCTTTTTATGATGTGGTTTTATTGCTGAGCACATGGAGGTGTGGATGCCGTCGGCTGCCGTTCCCTTCTTCCGTTCGTGTCTGTGGTGGCACTGCTTCTTCTTTTTCACTTCGCTAGTTCTCCGTCTGCTCTCCCACTCTTTCTTCCGGAGAATCTCTTCCACGCGCCACCTCCATGTATCACGGCCACATGCGAAACCCCACGTGTGCGTGTGCGGTGGACGGGGCTCGCCGCCCGTTTTCACGGACATCCGAAGGAAAGCAACTGTACACCAAACAGAAAGACGCAGCAGGCCAGTCGGGGGCCCGGCGCATCGACTTCGTGCCTCGTGTGTGCGTCTGCGTGTGTGTCTTGGATTCACGCCTCCTTTTTTGTTGGTGCGCACAGTTTCGCGCTGGCTGAACAGGGGGATGGGGGAACCAGGTGTCGCTGTTGGCGGAGGTGATGCACAGGGTCGAGGGCGGCTCCGGCAGCGTGGGAGGGACACCACACGTATTGACGCGTGGACAGCGACATGGACCTCGTTGCGTAGATGACAAGGGGTGTGCGCAGACATGTCTGTCACAGTTCGTTGGGGGGAGGGAGAGAGGAGATGCGGCCCGTGCGAAGAGGGTTTAGTGCGAGGTACGTTGAGGAAGAGGGAGTTATAAGGGAAGCTAGTCGAGGCGGAAAGGGGTACGACTGCTCGTGCGTGGGTGGTATATGCTTGTAATAGCCCATACTCTTCTCAGCTGCTGTTGTTGTTGGCGCAGGTGATCCACCGCCTTCTGCCCCCCTCTCTCTGCCCCATGTAGACGTCGATGTTGCGTGTGTACGTGTGTTGGGGGTTGTCGTGGCCTGCTGCTGTGATTCCTGACTTCTGTCTTTCTGTCTTTCTTTTATATCAGCTCGCTATTTCCTCTGCACAACTACGTCCCTCCCTTTCGAGAAGGAAGGCGCCTTTCTTTTTGCTTCGTCATCACAGTCGTGATGGTCGGGGTGAGGGACACACACACACACACACACACACGGACACACAGACAGACGGAATGCGGAAGCAGGCGAGCAACTTATAGGAGAGGGCGAAGACTGGGGATGGCGGTGTGTAGTGCGTATGTGCGCACGCGCCTGTGTGCGGCAGCTTTCGTTCTCGGAGGTATGTCTCCCAGGTATGTGTGCAGGGGCCTGCGTGGGGGGTGGCGCCTCTGGGCAGAGAAAGAGGGGGAGCAAGGGATCGGGCAAAAAGGAGGGGCGATACCGAGTTGACGTGGTAGCAAAGGCCCACCCGGCCACCCTTCTTGGTGGTGTTCCCGTGTTTGCAGCGGAGACGGATGCGGGGCACTGCCACTGCCCCTGATGTCCATCTTTTCTTCGTGAAGGTTTCGCACCGCTCCCCACTTCTTGTCTCCACGTCTCTTCCCCTGTTCCGTTTCTCTATTCCTCTGTGTTCGTCGTGACATTGCACTTCCTCTTCATTTTAATGGCCCCTGAGCGCTCGCGCTCGCGACTCCTCTGGACACCAACGACTACGTGATCGGGGGGTGGGTGTGCCGCTTGCAACATGCACACATAACCCATACAACATCGCCTCTGCCCAATGGCGTGGGACGTGTTTGCGCGTGCGGGTACGTCTCGTATGGCGGAGCTGCACGCCTTTCTTTCTGCACTCAGAAACACGCACACACGCACGCCTTTTTTTTCTGTCCTCGTTCTCTTGTGTCGGCGCACCCCTCCCCCTCCATCTGTGACCTCTTCAGCGAACTGGGACTGCGCAGCATCCAAAGGGGACACCCCGAGAAACTCTCTCGGGCTGAGTTTATAGCGCTCTTACGTGTTTTCCTTTGCTCCCATCATGGCAAACCTCTGTGTCGCTGAGGATTTTAGTGAGGAGCTCACCTGCGCGGTGTGTCTTGACTCATGGAAGGACCCGGTCGAGTTGATGCCGTGTGGGCACATCTTCTGCAAGGCGTGTGCGACGGACTTGAAGGAGTGCCCCGTGTGTCGGGACTCCGTCCGCTCCACAAAAGCGCCGAACCGCACACTAGTCAACATGGCGTTGCAGATCCAGGTGAAGTGCAGACGGTGTCAGTGGAAGGGGACACGTGAGCAAGGGATGACCCATGTATGCGGCGTCTCGGGAAGTAGTCCGTGTGCACCGCAGACGACGACGCCCTCTACCATGAGGCCGCCTCCAGCACCGGCGAGTAGCTTCTCTGCTGCGTCCGAAAACTGTGCGCCAGTGTCGAGCGCGTGGGCCAACTATGGTGGTTACAATGCACCGCCAAACCTTGGTGATCTTTGGACCAGCGGGGCACCGGTACAACCTGCCACCGCCCCGGCGCACCCCCGCGTGATCGAGCCGACCGGGCCACGCCCGTGGACGTTGTACGGACTGGACCAGTCCGAGTACGACCAGATCGTTTCTCTCTTTATTTTCTTCGACGACGACGAAAGCGGTAATCTGGAGCCCGATGAGGTGACGCGTCTCGCACGTTGGCTGAACTTTGCGAACACTCCGCAGGATGTAAAGCGGATCTTTGACGATATGGACTTTGACCGCAGCGGAAAACTCTCCCTCGGCGAGTTCTTGACATGGCTTCGGTACAACAAGCCGAACCCGCAGGCCCTCTACGGCCTCACGCAGTCGCAGTACAACACGATCATGATGCAGTTCCATACGTACGACACGAATCAGGACGGGTGCCTCGAAATGAACGAGTTTTCTCGACTAGTGCAGAATCTCGGCGACGTGCGCGACGCTGTCACAGCGCAGCGTCTGTTCCAGATGATCGACCAGGATCGCGACGGTGTCATCAGCCTGCACGAGTTTCTGCGCTTTCGAAGTGGGAAGCACTGAGGCAAACGATGCGGTTCTTTTGTTTTTACTTCCGTTTTGCCTCCTCACAGGTAGCGGCAGCGCCATCTGCGACCATGACAGCACGCAACACCGGTGACGCTCGAAAAGCGGGACGGCCACAGTTGCCGCCTGCGTCTCCCTCACCGCTCGTCTTTTCCACGACTCGCTCTTCGATGGTGAGAAGTCGCCGTCGCAACGGCAAATATTGCGGGGGATTGGATCTTTTCTTGATGCCTTGCAGTACCCATACAACCTGATGACGTGGGACGACTCTGTGCGTGGTGTCGCAGAGTCCAGTGCCCCCACGCTGTCTGGGGAGGCCGAGCAGCCCCCCTCCACTATCCCCGCCAAATGCCAGTCCGCTTCTCGCGGCGACAGGGTCATGCACCGACGACGTAGCGGGGAGGTCGGGGTGAATTACCGCCACCGCTGTCGGGGGTCAGGTCTGGATGGCGCTGCGCTGGTGTGGCCTGCAGCAGTGAGCACGCTTGCGCCACCCATGTGGTAGGCAGAGCTTCGGCGTGGCTCTGTGGTGTCCCCCAGCTGGGTCTCACACTGCCTGCTGGTGGGGGAGCGGCTGGTGGGGGGGGGCGTGCGGGGCGGGGGCAGGCATGGTGGGTGGTTGGGGAGGGGGGCGGCGTGTGGGATGGGGGCAGGTAGATTGTGAGGCGGAGGACGTGTCGTGATGCGTGCCTGCTGCTGCTCTTCGCGAGACGATGGGAACTGCAAGCAGCGCCGTGTCGGGCGGATGTCGTGTCGTGCTCTGCGGCAGAAAGGACTCAATTCTTCTGTCGCACACAGCTCTTTGCGTTTCTGATTTCAGCTCGAACTGTCAGGCGAGACGGACCGCTTCTGCCGGGATCTTTTTTTTTCGTGTGATGGGTTCTCCTAGGTATTCGTTGCTCGCCTTTTCCTCCTTCACCACCACCTCTGCTGCTCAAGTCGTACGGTTTGCCGCATGCACACTCACCAACGGTGTGCGTGTGCGCGTATTGGGTGAGAGCGCGCCGCTTCTTTGGGCATCTCGTTGATTGATGTTTTTCTTTTTCAGTTTCAAGGTAGACGTCGGTGAGGCTCGTCGTTGGGTTAGTGTGTGAACGTTGCGCTGGGAGATCACGCTTCTGCTGCACCCCGAAAGGGGAGCCGTGGCGTTTGACTTCCTCCTCCTCCTCTCCAACGACGTACACCCCCGCCCCTCTTCTTCCCGTCTTACAGGAAGAGTGCAGAACGTGCTTCGATCGAGTCTCAGAAGACATCTAAGGCGGCAAGTAAACATGAAACGAAAACGAGAGCGAGACTAGAGCAGCCGTCGGACAGAGGTGGCGCTGGGGGGATATCGGACCTTCTCTCTGCTACTTTGAAGAGGCATATGTGTATGCATGTGTGTGCATCTGTGTGCTCGTCGATGTGTGTGTGTGTGTGTGTCGCAGACTGTACGCAGAGATTCGTGCGCACACACCCGCTTCCTGGAGCCAAAAACAAATTAAAACAACGGAAGCGTGCCTGGCCGCTGCGGTCATGCACCTGGGGCCCTGCTCTCCGCTGCCTCCGTCCCTTGCCTGCTGAGCTCTTCTACCTTTACTTCCTTTGCTTTTGGTTGTTTACCGGCCGACTTCTCCGACATCATTACCCACGTACACACGCATGGCCGATTTGTCTACAAGAACACACGCCGCCACTTCAGTCTCCCCACTGCATTGGACAGAGAAGAATTGGACAGCCCCGCGGCCTCGAGGACGGCGGCACCCCATCGGCGTCGCACACTCGTTGTATGCGCAGCACGGCCTTTTTCTCTGTATTACGTCGCACGTAGACAAGCGAAAAGCCCCGTGGTCGACATAACACGAAAATGGCAGAGGTGACAGCGTTCTCCGCCTACCAGACCCGCTCGACGCTGCTGGTAGAGAGGGAGAGGGCACTGGACGCGCGCCGCACCACAGTTGCGGAGCTGCGGCAGATGGTCGCCACGCTGACAGCCGAGAACCGCACTCGGGAAGAGCAGCTGGTGGCTGAGCGCTCCCGCTTCAGGGACCGCAAGTCAGCCCAAGACGCAAAGGTCTCTACAAAGGAGGCGGAGGCCCGTGCGCAGCAGAATCGCGTCAGCGTATTAGAGGAGGAGGAGCGGCAGCTCGGCAGCACCATCGCAGAGCGCGTGGAGGAGATTCGAACGGCCACCGCCGAGGTGGAGCGACGCCGCGACCTCGAAAAGACTTTGCGCGACGCGAGGGAGGCACTCAACAAGGCCAAGTTCGCGTTGGAGGAGAACGACGCCAAGGTGATGCGCCTGGAGACGCGCCTCGCGCGTCAGGAGCTGGCCACAGATAAGCGTCATGCCCAGCTGGTGGGGTGTGTGCCCCAGTACTGGTTTCCTCGGGTGCCAGAGGCTGACAAGACCGCCTCGCTGGAGGATACGGCTGGGGAGAGTGTGTACCTCGTGGATGAGCTCGCGTGAGTTGATAGATGCATGGAAGTCACCAACACCATTACCTTCCCCCGCCTCCCCTCCCCTTGGTAGGTGCGGTGCTGGCATTGGTCCGTACCTCTTCTCGTTTTTTTTCTCTATTTTTTTTCTGTTAGATGCATCAGTTCCTGTCGTCTCTGTTTTACGTGCGTTCGGCTGTTCCCCCCCCCGCCCCGCCCCACGTCTTCCCACAGCTTCATTGCCCCTCGTTTTCTTCAACATCTCTCTCTCTCTCTACGTGTGCGGGGATGTGTTTGTCTGGGGTTCTGTCGGGAAGGGCAGAGGACGGATACGGGGCCCATCCTTGACAGTGCGCAGTCGTCGTCTCCTTCCCCCTGCCCCCCTCTCTCTCTCTCTCCGCTTGTGTTCTCTTGACCGTCGACACACGCGTGCTTCAGGCACTAAACGCTGACGGCCACTCAACAAGAACGACACAAGAGCACCGTCGCTCCCACGCGCGGTGACACACCGGCGGAGCCTTTCGCTGTCCATGCCAGAGCCGCCCCAGCGACACGTGTGCGCATTCATTACCCAGTCGCCGCATTGCGGCGAGGCTTTCTCACATGTATGTGTGTGCGCTGCTGACGTGTAGACGTGCGCTATCGTGTGAGCTGGGATGCGGGTGTAGGCAAACGGAAAGCTGAGGTGTGAGTCGTCCTACCTGCGCTTTACTCTCTGCTACACCATGCAATGGAAGCATGCCTCCTCTCCCCTCTCCCCAGCACCTTGTACATTGTCTCCCTCCTCCTACTCTCGCCTGTTGCTGTTCGCCAACTCCATCACATCATCGTCGTCACTTCCACCCTTTGTCTCTCGCGCGTGCGCGCACACGCTTAATGAGTCCATGCCCACGGACGCGGTTCACCAGAGACACACACACACTCCTCTCGCGCTCTCTCTCCGCTATTCTTTCTCCCTCCGCTCTCCTCTCCCTCTCCCTCTCCCTCTCCCTCTCCCTCTGTGTCTTCTCCTTCCTCTTGTTTTGCCCTCGTTGTCCCACAGCGCGTGTGCGTCGAAAACAAGGACGTGCGGGTGCTGTGCTGGGTTGCATAGTGCTTTGGGTGCTCACACGCGGAGGAGGTGGGGCGCATCGTTTCCTTGGCCTCTTCTCTGGAGGCATTCGCTGCTCTTTCTATCTCTCTCTCGTGCTTTTTGTTTTGTGCGTCGTGCGTGGAGCCCTTACACCACCTTGCCATCCCCAGACGCAAGGGCGATACACCCCAAGGCACCGACGTCGTGCGGCACCGCTCCCCCTCCTCCTCCTCCGTAGCAGATCTGTTTCTTTGCTTTTTCGTTTCCACTTCCTTGAGGGTGGGGCCAGACTCTCGCTGCGTCATCGCGGTACGTCTTGCCGATCGCTCGCTTTTATCCCCTCCCCTCCCCTGTCCCCCTCACACAGACACACACACACACACACACGGGGTGCCGCCATTCTCGCCTGTCTGCATCATCTCTGCTCATAATTCTTTCCCGCTATTTCTTTCTCGTTCCCCCCTCTCCCCTCTGCTGAGCACGTGGGCACACACGCACACGCACACACGCACACACGCACACACGCACACGCACACGCGCACTTTCTTTTCGGCGTTCACCTTTACCTCTCCACCGTTGGTGCTGCCGTTGTTTTGTTTTGTTTTGTTTTTCCTTGTATCCTCTCCTCTCTTCTTGTACTCGCCATCCCTTCCTTTGTGTTTCGACTTCCCCGTCTCCTCGCGCATTCACTCGCATACCCCCCCATCACCCCCATCACCCCCATCACCCCCATCACCCCCATCACCCCCATCACCCCCATCACCCCCATCACCCCCATCACCCCCATCACCCCCATCACCCCCATCACCCCCATCACCCCCATCACCCCCATCACCCCCATCACCCCCATCACCCCCATCACCCCCATCACCATCATCGGTCTCTCCTTCTCCCCCGTGTTGATTCTTTCATCTCGTTCTTTTGACCCCCTCTTGTACCCGCCCCTCCGTCGCCTCCCTTCGCATTCTTTCTCTCGTCCACCCGCTACACACACACACACACACACACACACACGTGCCCCAGTGACACGGAAGCCACCATTCCTCTGGGCTGAAGGCCTCCACGCCTCTTCAAGTTTCCATTGACATTGCGGTGTGCCTCCTCCTCCTCTCTCTTCTACCTCAGCTCTGTGGTGCACACACCACCGTTGCTCCTTCGGCTCCTGCCGCCTTGCTCTTGTCCTCTACTTCGTGTTCCCCGCTCCCCCAGCACTTCCGAGTCATGGCGCGGCGTCACAGCCTTACAGCTACCGCGGCAGTTGCAGCTGCTGTGCTGTGGCCCCTCGCAGTGGCGTTTTGGCTTGGCTGGGTCCCTGCCACCGCGGCGGCGTGGCCAGGGAAATTTCAACCAGCGCAGCAAGACCTGAGGATGGTGACGATGCCGTATGACACTGAGGTGCAGGACCTTTTGGCACCTGCCCTCGCTATGGGTCTGGGCCCCATGGGTGGCAGCGTCTATGTGAGCCCGAGGTCATCGAGCACCGACACCTCTGCGTTGTTCGTCTGTGCACGTGCAGACGTGGGGGCCATGCTTGCGCCTGTCACGGTGACGACCGTTGATGCGCTCTTCCACTCGATAACCAAAGTCTCGGGGCAACTGGACGTGAATCATGGCTGCTACATGGCGAACAATGAGGACAGCTTACCTCAGTGTGTGGCGGCACTGACGTCCACTGCGGCAGACTGCGGCGGTGTCGCAGAGGATGCCGTGGAGCCACACTTGCGCGATGCTGCATCGACAGCTGACCGTGACCCTACCTCCTCGTCCGCTTCGCCCGGTGTTATGCCGTCCAGTGCCGCGATGCTCGCTGCCTATGTTCGTGATTGGGGACAGCAGCGACTCAAGTTGGAGCGCTCCCTGCGGCGCACCCGCGAGGCGACGGCCGCTTTTGCCCGCGTGCACGCACTTGTATACAGCGCTGCGACAGTGCCATCCAGTAAGGAGGAGGCACGGCTGCTGCGCGCTCGAGCAACGGCGCGGGTGGCAGAAATAGCCTCCGCCGCGTACGACCGAGTAATGGAGAAGTACTACATCTTCAACACGTGGGTAAGGCCATCACTCGGGATCGTGCTGGGAGGCAGCAGCGACGGCAGCAGCAGTGGTGACGGAAGGGGGCCACATGGTGCCGTTGGCCCCGACGTTGCGGAGTGCCCTGTCGATACATACGTGCGTCTGCTGCTGCAGGGCAATGAGTCCTTATCTGCGGTGCTGCTGGAACTGATGAGCACAACACTGACGACAGCAGATTTGGTGCGCACTAAGGTGTTGCAACCAGCCGTGCGGGGCCTGGAGTGTGTGCAGGTGCTGACAGCGTTGGCTGTGATGGTGCTGGAGGATGAGCCCGTGCGCACGGTTGCGGCAATGCTGGCCACTGGCACCTTGGAAGACACGTCTGTATGGTCCCTTGACGAGTTCGCAATGCTGGCGCCCGGTTACAACAACGACCTACGGAAGATCCAGATCTGGAGCCTCGCCTACGCGTTCGCCACGGTCGCCGATCCGGCGGTGGCGCACGAGCTTGTGGGCGGGACCGATGTTGCCGCATGCATGCGCCGCGCAGGACTCGTCGTGCCGGACAGCATCACTGGCACGGTGCCTCCGTCCATCTACTGGTGTCTCTACAACACGTCGATGAGCGAGATGACGCAGAGTGCTGTGCGTCAGCGCTCCCTTGCCACCCGTGAAAGCGCTGCTGCCGCTCCGAATGGGCAGTGTCTGTGGGGACTAAGCGTCTGGGATGGACTGTGTGGCGGCGCGGCATTCGACCCCGCTCGATGCAGAGACTGCCCTCCCGGCTCCGTCGGGGACGGCGAGGGCCACTGCGTGTGCGGTGATGCCAGTGCGATGTATGCGACGCTGACGGGCGGCTGTGTGGCAAAGGGGCCCGCCCATGACACTCCAGGTGTTCGCGTGATACACGCAGGGGGGAGCAACATCGTTCCTCTGTCCGGCGACAACGCAGTTGTCGCGCTCCTCTCCGTGCAGCTGCCCCAAACGGCAGCCCTGTTGGACCCCAGCGCATATCTACGCGTGGACGTCGTGTGTAACGACAGCGGCCGTGGCGGTGGCGGGACGCGGTTTGTGGCAACGCCGTCAGGTGATCGGAAGGCTTCGTGCGTCTCTGTCGTGGATTATGAGCGGTGGCAGGAGCGCACCGGCGTGGCGCACACCTTTGACAACGGCACTCAGCACTTCGTTACGTACGCTGAGAGCTTGACCATCTCGGTGACGGGCACCGCCGCTTTCTACGGCGAGACGTGCAATCTGACCGTTGCCGTGGGCAGCACGCTGCATCGCGCCTCGCGGTCCGTGACGGCCGGTACGTGGACCTTTGTGCCGGGTGCGACGCCGCTGTATCTGACAGCGCGCAAGTCTGCAAGCAGCTCAACGTCGTCAGAGGCTTCCAGCGCAGATCTTCTCCCGCGGTGTGTGGACGCGCTTGCAGCGTTTTCTGGGCCTGCTGCGCCCAGCGCCGTGCACGCAGGTGTGTGCCGCACGCCTGATGAGCAGCTGGGGGTGTTTGTGGCCCCTGGGAGCTACAGCCTCTTCGGATTATCCACGCAGCAGGTCGCCGGTGCTCGTGTGCGTCGCAGCGCTGGTGCCGCTCAGGACGCCGCCTTCACCTCGACGGTGCAGTCCCTGGCAGCGCGGACCAGTATGGAGGTGAGTCTGGAGGCTAGCGGTGCCTTCGCTGCGGCCGTGTTGTGGTCTGGCACACTGCAGTCTCGCGTGACACCGCTGGCCCTGAACGCCTGGCGCTCCGGCTGGTACACAAACATCAGCGTCGACAAGCTGCAACGTGTCCGCTCGCTGCGGGTGAGATTCGTGGACATGTCGGGAACCTTCGCGTTTTCTCCCGTGGAGGAGGTGATTCCGCTCCACTACGAAGACGGCGAGGGCAGTGGCAGCAGTGACAGTTCGAGCGGCGGTAGTGGCGGCTCCGCCTCCATCGCGGACGAGCAGTACGGCGCCGGGTACGTGGCCGCCATCGTCATGGCTTCGGTGGCTCTCACTGCGCTGCTGTTGCTTCTCGGTGCATTGGTCTACTTGCTGCTAATAACAGATGCGTGGCCAACGAAGCTCTTGCTATGACGCACCGACGCCGCCGGCGATGTGCTACGGTTTTCGCAGCTTGCTTCTCGCCCGCATCACTTCCCCCCTCTCCCTTTATTCTTCCTTTTCCTCTCCGGCGGTCTGTGCGTCAAGTGCCGCCTGGACTCTCCACGCAAGTGCACGTGCGCATGTGCGCGTGCCCACATGCGGAGGCTTTTCTCTCAAAGTAATTCTTGTGCCTTTCCGGTTCTCAGAGATGCGCGCGGCATGCGAAGATGGTGTTCCTCAGAGCAGTGTACACGCTATGACGCCAAGGTGAAGCCTAGTTCCCCCCTCCCCACCCCATGTAGCGCGCCTCGTCCTCTGCCATCTTGCGCTGCCCCTGCTTCGCCCCACCACGCGACGAAATGCCCAAAAGCCGGCATGAGGCGTGGATGACGTGGGGTGAGGTGGGGTGGGGGGACTCGCACAGCGAGCGAGTGGGATGAGGCGCGAAAGAGAAGGAACAGCTGCTGCCCGCGACGGCACACGTGACGTTGCACAGATGTGTATAACCCCTTCCCTCCCTATCTCACTTTTCCTTTCGGTGCGTGCGCGCTCGTGTGCGTGAACACGACGAATGCCGGTGTCGGCTCCCCGACTTGTTCACCTCTCTGTCTCTTGCACACACACACACACACACACACACAGGCATGTAAAGGGTGACGTGTGCACACCCACTGACTCGTACAGAGGCAGACACAGACCGGTGGCACATGTCATAGCACGAGCACAGAAGACCAAGTCCCCCCCAAAGAAGACACAAACCGTGCTGCGTAGACGAATCGCATTCCGTTCCTGTTGCGCCCCCAGACACGGTAAGCAGAGAGGGCCAGCGGGATCGATCAACTCACCCGCCTGCCCGCCCACAGACACATGCGTCTAGGCAGACAGACACACACCGACACCGGTGAGGCCCATACACAGGCGCGACGGGGCTCCAACACACACGCACAGGAACAGAAAATAAATGGGGAGTATTCACAAGCTCACCGACGACGTGATCAACCGCATCGCAGCCGGTGAGGTGGTGCAGCGACCCAGCGCGGCCCTAAAGGAGCTGCTGGAGAACGCGATCGATGCGGGGTGCAGCCGTGTGCAGGTCGTGGCGGCGGAGGGTGGGCTCGAGGTGCTGCAGGTGTGCGACGACGGGAGTGGGATTCACAAGGAGGACCTGCCGCTGCTGTGCGAGCGCTATGCGACAAGTAAGTTGCAGACTTTCGAGGACCTGCAGCGGGTCACCTCCTTCGGCTTCCGCGGCGAGGCTCTCGCGTCTATATCGTACGTGTCACGAGTGACAGTGACCACACGCCGCCGCCAAGCCTGCGACGAGAGCGGCGATGGGGCGTCCGGTGCAGGTTCGTGCTCATCGTCCACTGCTGGAGCAGCGGTCGGGTGGCGCTGCCAGTATCTAAATGGGGCCCTCCTCGAGGACCCACAGCCGTGCGCCGGCAACCCCGGCACCACAATCCGCGTAGAGAAGCTGTTCTACAACGCCCTCGTGCGGCGGCGCTCGCTTCGTGCCTCGGAAGAGTGGGGGCGCATCGCGGATGTCGTGTCGCGCTACGCTCTCGCCTTCCCCGCGATCGGATTCACCTGTTACCGCGACAGGGCTTACAGCGGTGCCTCTGGCGGCGGCGGATCTTCGACGGGCTCCCTGAGCCGGCTGGGAGGCGGCGGTAACGGCAGCAACTCAGCCAGTGCCCCCGCCAACCCGTGCGGTTCCGCTGCTGGCGGCCTCTGCTTCCCACCTCGGTCCAGCACACGGCAGAACATACGACTCTCTCACGGTACCCAGCTCTCCTCACACCTGCGCCTCGTGTACGCGTACAAAGTGGAGACGGCGACAATGCTGCCATGCGGTCCAGAACCCGATCCAGGCCTCGAACTCCTCGCGTCCGAGGTGGAGGCGGAGGACGGCGCGCTCAACGCAGGTGACGAGCTGGAGCAGCTGTCGGGGTCGCCATCTGCGTCCTCGTCCGCCAAAGCGTTGTCGTCAACGTTGTCTACGGCGTCCAGGCGAAGCGCTGCCCAGGAGGCGCGTGTGTTTGCACAGATGGAACAGCGGGCGCGGCGGGTGCGGGCGACCAGCGGCCCAGCCGGCGAGGGCCTCTTCACTCTCGTTGGCTACACAAGTGACCCTACGCTGGCCCAGCGAAAGCCGTACTTGTGCATCTTCATTAACCAGCGTCTTGTCGAGAGCGCCGCGATACGCAAGGCGATTGACGCCGTCTACAGCGGTGTCCTCACCGGTGGCCACCGCCCCTTCACGGTGCTTCTCCTCTCCGTCCCTACGGACCGGGTGGACGTGAACGTGCACCCGACCAAGAAGGAGGTGTGTCTCTTGGACGAGGAGCTGATCGTGTCACGGGTGGCGGAGGTGTGCCGCGGGGCTGTGCTCGAAGCAGCAGCGGCTCGGCAGATGGACATGCTGAAGATGCGCCACACCGCTGCCTTAGTACTGAAGCAGCAGTTGCCGAGCGCCGACGGTGTCGGTGCTGCGGACAACAGCGCGACAGCGGAGCTGAGTGGGAGCAGTAGCCAGCACATACTGGAGAAGCTGCGGGAGCAGCATCAGCGTGGAGCCCCGCTCGCCTCACCTCTCACGTCGTCATCCCTCAAATCCACGGCAGCCGCGGCGCTGGCGGGAGCAGGGGTTGGCGGCGTAGGACCGAACGTCGTGGTGGCGCCGTGCACGATGGTCCGCGTTGAGCCACAGAGGGGGGCGCTAGACAAGTACTTCTCCCAGCGACTCGCCGCAGCTGCGGCGCCGGCGGCGGCCACCGTGTTAACACCTACCTCCTCTCCGTCCTCCTCGTCATCGTCGTGCACCCCGCAAGAGACACTGTCTCGGGACTCGCTGGCCAACCAGCTCTGCGCAGGGGCGGAGGGGCCGCTGAGGGATGCGGATAGGCGGCAGGCGTCAGCGAACCAGCGGGCACAGAAAGGAGATTGTACCAGCGGCCAGTCTCAGACAACTGCCGCTTACGAAGCACTGTCGTGGGAGGCGGTTATGGCCTCCCTGCACGGGCAACACGCGCCCGCCACCAGCACCACCACCGCCGCCCCTGACGAAGATGCCAGCGACGGCTTCCCTTTCGCGTCTCCGTCGCAGAAAGAGATCTGCAGCGGCGAGAGGAGCGACATGGCAACGCACGCAGCCCAGACCTCCCGGGAGGCAGTAGACAAAGGCGGCGAGGGCTGTGCCGGCTTTGCTGTTCCAGATGTGTTGCAGATCACGGGGGAGCGCACAGCCAGAAGAGGTGACGGTGGGGCGGACACTGCGACGGTACGCGCCGCGCTACTGGATGAGGAGAGCGCAGACGACTGTGACAACGACGAAGACGAGGATGACGGCATGCGCGAATTCAAACGTCATAGGCGCGAGGTGCACGAGCGAGCGCAGCTGCTGCAACGGGTCGCCGGTAGTGCTGCCGCTGCTGCGGTGATGGACAAGACTGCGGTGGAGCACGACGCGAGCACCGCGACGATTCTCTCTCCGAGTGATCACGTGCGGCCGCCGTCAGCAGCAGAGATGGAGAAAGCGCAGCTGGCCGTGACGCACCTGGGTGCAGTCGTTCGGGCTGCGGACATGCTACGAAGCGAAGCTGCCGCCGCAGACGCCTCGCGCTTTGCGTACACGGTCGTTTCTTGCGAAGACGGCAACGTAGACGAGGAGAACAGCCAGGCAGACGCCTCCACAAACGGTGCCCCAGCTGCTGTGACGGCGTCGCTGGTGGACGTCGCGGAGGTGCCTGCGCCTGCGCTGCTGTCGAGTGTGTCCATGATCGTGGACCGCCTTCTCGCTGACGCCAGCCCGACGGCGGACAACCTCGTCGATCAGCTCTCCTTCGTTGGGACTGTGGACTCCCGTGCCTTTCTGGCGCAGGCGGGGACCACGCTGTTATGGTGCGACACCATGGGACTGGCGCGACACGCCGTCTTCCAGCGTATCTTTCTTCGATGGTGTCAGCCTGCGCTGCCTGCGCCACCGGTCCTTGTCTTCGCCACACCGATTCGGCTGGCAGATCTACTGCTGCTCGCGTTGGCTTACGATGGGCCGCACTTGCAGCCACCTTCAGCAACTCTATTGGCGGTTGTAGATGAGTGTGCGAAGAAGAAGCAGCAGCAGCAGCGGCAGGCGGTCTTGGTTGGCGGTGGCGCGGTTCAGCTAGCCACGAGTGCTCTGACGACGGATGCGGTTCGGCAGATGGGCGGTGCGACTGCGCGCGCGTGGCGAGAGCTACTGTTTACTGCTGACATGGGGAATAAAGCCCTGAGCCCCAGTGACCTGCACACCGAAAGCGGCGCTGGCGGAGTCTTTGCTGGCTCGGAGTCAATGCTACCACAGCCCGAAGGTGCCACGATGCGCTACGTGCGGCGCCTGGTGCGCCGTCTGTGTCGCTGGCGGGGGTTGCTGAAGGAGTACTTCTACATTGACATCACCGCCGACGGGCTGCTCGTTGGGCTGCCCTACGGACTGAACCGGCACTGGCCGCCGAGGATGCGGGCTGTGCCTGTGATGGTGTGGCTTTTGGCGGAGGCGGTGCCGTACCCCGGCGCGGCAGCTCCGTCTTCCTCTACAATGAGCGGTGCAGCTGATCAGACGGGCCCAACAGGTGCCCCGTGGCAGAGCAACGAAGGCCGAGGTGCAGAGGAGGTTGCCACGTGCGTTGCTAAGTCTACATCACCGGCCACCTCCCTGGCGCCGACGCAAACAGAGGCGACGCCCACCACGACGCCGCAGCCGACCGCCATGGAGGCAGAGGCGGACGGGGTTGCGCAGGAGGTAGCGTGTTTCACAGCGGTGGCACGGCACATCTCAGAGACGCTGTACGGGCTTCCACCACCTCCTCCTAGCACAGGGTCTACCTCTGCAGAAGGCCCTAGTACTGCCACTGCTGACGTGGCCGCAGGGGCGACCGACATGGCGTCTGTAGAGCTTTGGCGAGAGGAGCTTGTACAACACGGGCTCTTCCCGTGCTTGAAGAACCCCCAGCTCTATCGTCTACCGGACCAGTGCTTGCGGGATGGCACGATCCAGTCGTTGGTCTCAGTGGAGTCTCTCTACAAGGTGTTTGAGCGCTGCTGAGCGTTGGGAGGCACAAAGGGGGTAGGGTGGGGTGGGGACGGAGTGAGAGGCCGGCGAAAGTGTCGGTGGAGTGCTGTGGGGCGACACAAAGGGGAGCGATGACAGTGAACGCGTGGACTTGGTGGCGGTGACCATCGCTCCTTCTCTCTCGTGGCTTCCTGTTGCGCCGACGGGTTTCTGTCGTGCGCTGTGTTGCCTCTCAGCAGTATATATATATATCTGTGTGTGTACTTGTGGGTCTTGTCCTCACCCCTTCTCCCTCAACGGGCAATAAAGGTGCACGTCCTCACCGCCCTCCATCTCGCATGCACACACGCACACACTTACGTGTTGCTCTGTGTCGTTGTGTGTGCGTGCACGGCTCCTTAGCCTCTTGCCAGCACTCGGCTTCGAAGGCTTAGACCCACGTACGCATGTGCGCACTCACGCATACGTGCATGCATCGGGCGCCTACAGATATCCATCCTTCGTGACATCAGCGCTGTGCCCGTATATGCCCCGACTCGCTGTTTTCCCCCTTCCCCCTTCGCGCGGTATTCAACTACATACAATAGAAGGACACGGTCAGGCACAACAATGAAGCTTGCTTCTTGTGCGTGCGCTTGTCTTGCAACACGTGCTTATGTGGGCTGACGCGTGTGAGTGCTTGGGTGTGGTGTGATGACGAGGATGGGTGGCGGGGTATTCCTCCCCTTCCTTTGCCTCTCAGCCTCATCCGCTTCGGCCAACCACGCAAAAGACACGCGTGGGCGTGCGTGCATGCCACGCAACGATCATCGACTTCCTGTTGGCTCTTCACTCAACTGCGCCATCTTTCACCACCCTCACCGCCTCTCTCTTCTACTGCCCTGGCCTCGCCGACTCTCTCCCTCTTCGTCCCCCCTCCCTCCTTCATCCCCCCCGCGCGTCTTTTGCGTGTGACCCTGGCACCCTCCACCCGCTACCACAGTTTCACTGCAGGTGTGTTTATTTTCTTCGCTTTCTCTTGGCAGTGCAGGTTGCCGCTCTCCCGCTTTCGCTGACCCGCCCCCCACCCTCATCCTCAGTCCGGTGGCGTGTGTGAGCGCGTTACCACCTCCTCATTCTCCCCCCTCACTCGCATCCCCTCCCTCTCCCCCCCAAATCTCCACACACGGGGGGCAGACGGATAAGGGGGAGGGTGTCACACCCATACACACGCACAAACTCTCCATGCCGTTGTGTGCATCAACACCGCACGCAGACATCCATTTGTTGCTTTTTTTGTTCTTCCACTCTTCGTTTACTTGGTCAGAGAGCGGTGCGCCGCGGCCTTCCCCTCCCCCCGTTTACCCGGTTCTGGCGAACGTCGCCCTACCCCCGTAGTCGCTTGCTCTCTCACTCACACTCTCTCCCGAGTGGCCCCCTCGCCTCTTCCTTTGTATTGGTTAGCGCTTGCTGCCATCTCCCGCTCGGCGGGCTGTTGTGCAGAGGTGGAGGTAGAGAGAGAGACGGCACGGGTTTGCTAGCGGGGGTGGGTGTCTGCGTAATCGAGCTCCGCACCCCCGCACACCCATGTAAACGCGCGCGAGGGGAGAGGGACCGAGGGCCGCATCCGTTCGCTGGGATCTTTCTCTTTTCATTGTATTGATGCCAAAGCAGCTGTATCTCTCGCCACTCTCTCTTTTTCTTTGTGCATGTGCCATTGTAGCCACCCTTTCCTTTGGACTCCCTCCTCCCCCCTCTCCTCCCCCTCCCCCTTAGTCTCCCCTCCTCGCCTCGCCTCACCTTCCCCATCACAGCACCCTCTGTGCGCCGGCATCCCTGCCTCCTTTGCGTCTGTTTTCTCGCTTCTCTCTCTCATAGTTTGGCTTGGCTTTTGTTGGTGCGACGTTGTCTTCATCCCAAAGTGCTGTGCCGCGTGCGTGTGTCTGGGAGGCGTGTCCGTGCACCTCTGCAGAAGTGACGACAGCAGCGGCTTGCGGTATTCGGAGAAGGCGAGTGCAGCTCGTACAGGAGACAGGAGCGCGCTCCGCGTTTTGTGATTCGGTGTTGATGAAGCGGTCCACCACCGTGCTGCAACCCGCGCCAGCAAACTCGCAGCAGGTGAGCGAAGTTGTGAGTCGTCGCGGGGCGGTCACTAACAGCAACAGAAGCATCAGCTTCGACGGGGCGGCGCCGGTGCCGACAGCCGCGAAGGCCAGCACTAATACTGCCGCCGGTGCATCCCCTTCGATGCCATCGCGCTTTTGTGGTGTCTCGGCAGACAGCAGAAACGGCTCGCCGTCACCAAAGCGGCCAGACTTCTCAAGCTTTCTCACCCCACGTACATTGAATGCACCCGCGACGAAGACGACAGCGGCATCACCGCCGCTCCCACCACAGCAGCAGTGGCCTCATAATGCTGCGCAGAGCCTTCGACCAATCCCCTCCGCCTCTGGGACCCCGTCTCGGGAGACTTCGTCAAGAAGACGCACGCAACAAGTCCCAGCGCTGCCGACGGGCACGCCACCGCGCACCACCACGGTCGCCGCCGTCACCACCGCGAGCCCCTCCGCCTCGCTGCGCTACAAAGATGCACATGACCGTCGTCAAGTGCGGCGTCTCACCGCTGTAGGCATTTCGCCGATGCGGAACTTAATATCGAAGCCTGCGCCGCCGGCAACTCCGTCTTCACGTGCGTCCCCCCCGACAGATGATTTCGGTGGTAGGCAAGCGGCTTCAGAAGCGGCAGGTGCTGCTGCTCGACCGACCTCGTTCGCAGCAACGTGGAAGTCGATGACTTTAGCGTCAGCGGCTGCGTCGGACACAGCAAAGAAGTCGTCCGCCGTGAAGCCAAGTGCCGTGGAGACGTCTGGGCACGGCAGCGGTGCTCCGCCGACGTTGATACCGACGAAAGCGTTCCAGATGCGTCTATCGTTGACGCGCGAGGTCACCGTGGCGAACAGGTCGTGCACGGCGGAGGCGGCGGAGGCGATGCTTCGGGCACAACATACATCAGCTCCCACCCGTGTGCGCTCGCCATTCCTCCTCTTTCAAGTCAGTGAGGGGACGCCGCCTCTAACCTTCGGCACAGCAAGCAGGAAAAGCAGCGTGTGGTCATCCGACCACACGAACCGGTCTGCCGTTCTAGGTGCCTCCGGCGCGACGCTCGCGCCATCGGTGACGTCACCGCGCCCCACGTGGTTGGAGAATGTGGACGAGGAGGACACGACCGTCACGGGCGAGGAGGACACCCCAGTCTCTCCAACGGCATGTCTCACCTACCCGCCCGCGGGCGGTTCATCGACAGCGCTACGCTCCGCTGCGCCGGTGAAGTCGACAACGAGGACAACAGCAACGTCCACCACGACGGCAACATCGCCGGAGCCTGCTGCCGTGAAATCCTCCAAGAGGAGGTCAGATGTGAATCCGACGCTTGCAAGTGCCGCCGAGGGCGCTGACGGAGGGTGCGACGGCAATGCCCATGAGAGGAACCCTGGCGCCACGGCGGCTGTCGACGCCAAGTCGGAGCGGCGCTCACTCACGCAGGGGTCAACCTCGCAAGTGAAGAAGTTGCGTGATGTGACCCGAAGTGCCACCAACGCTGCACCATCGCCGGCCCCCGGCTCTCCCCCTCAAACACCACAGAAAGCAACCACGGTGGCGGCGGGCGCTCAGCTACACACCCCCAAGATGTCCTCCAATGCTGGCAAGACGACCCGTTCTACACCCACACATGCAGCAGCTTCCCCGAATCGGCAGCCCGACGCGCTGCGGGGCGGCCTGCTGCGGAGTGCGACATCGACGACTGGAGTGCCTGGAACTCCTGCAGCCGCCGCTGCTGCTGCACCTGTTCTCCTCCCTGCACCATGCCACGCGACTGGGGCACACAGCCAAGGCGCAGCCACTATCCTGAGCCAGTCACTGTCCGCCGTACGGCCGATGGCCCCGGTCGTGCATGTGCGCATACGACCGGTGCTGCCGTCCATCGGGGAGAGTGGGAATAACCGCCACGTCTACTTCCTCGATCATGAGAACGTCATGGTGACGCGTACTCGCCTGGGCGTCTCTGCCGCCAACGGCTCTTCATCCATGCCGTCCTCATCCCTGGTCGAGTTCACGGGGACCCGACGGAGTGGCATAAACGGGCAAGTCGTGCCTGCGCTGCAGGCGTCAAACCTCGTCTCGCGCACACTGGGGTCCTCTTATGGCGCCAGAGGTGCCGCTGCCGCTCGCAACGGAGGAGCGGCAGCAGTGGGCGGTAGGGGTGGAGGCAGCGTACCCGCGTCATTAGCGGATGCGCCGCGTACCGCGGCGATGAAGGCGGCTTCCCCCGCGTGCCTCTGCGGTCGGGACTTGGCGCTGCTGAGGTCACCTGTGCCTGCTGAAGGCCCCACGGTCTCGAAGACCTCCGCTGCAGCTGCCTGTGCTGCCGTGCCCGGTGACGCCGACGGGGGCACCATTGACGGCGCTTTCTCGAACATTAGCCCTTCGTTGGAGAGTCTGCAACCGCTCTCGTTCCCGCCCCCGATACTGGCGGTGCATCACAACCGCATGATTAGCTGGACGAGCCAGGGGAGTGAGGAGGACTCTTCCAGCAGCCGTTTGTCTTGCGGGTCGCCGTCCACGTCCGTATCACCACAGAAGCACGGTATGGGTTTGGCAGGCGGCGGCTCTGAAGCTTGTATGACTTTGGACACCTTCACTAGCGCGTCACGCACGTGTCCGTGGCTGACAACGTTCAAGTCGTTCACAGAGGACGAGGCGCCGTCGGTGTTTACAACTCCCCGGGAGGTGAGGGCGGGGAGTAGTTCCGCTGGCACACACGCTAGCAGAACCAGTGTCCGCGACAGCAGCGGCGGTGCTGCGCGCACCAGGAGAGGCATCTCCGCATCGCAGCGCCGCGCCAAGGGCCCGGGAATCGAGCGGAAGCCGCGCTACGGTGGCATTTCACTGTCAGCGGTGTCTCTTGCCACCACGGGCAAGAACTCCGCGGCCACCACAACCGCTGGCGTGAGCCCTCGCACAACCGTCACCACCTCCGCTCCGTCTCCTACCAGCATGCGCCGGCGCGCGTCGCGCTCAATCCTCGGTGCATCTGTGAGTGTGTCGGCCTTGTCGATAGCGACCATGCCCAAGGGCAGCGGTGGCACCACGAATGTCACAAGGGTGACGGAGGAGGATGCTGACGCGGAGTCGGATGAAGCACAACAGCACGAGTGGCAGATGCAGCAGCAGCAGACGCCTAACAGGAGCAACAGCGTATCCGCGTCTGGCGCTGCCACGGGTGCGGAGCAGCACTACAGCTTCGAGTTTGTGCACGACGAGGAGGCAACACAGGCGGACGTCTTCGAAGAGAGCGTGCTGCGCTTTGCCGACGAGGCGCTGCTTGCCCAAAATGTCGCCATAATCTGTTATGGCCCCACAGGCAGCGGCAAGACGTACAGCATGATGGGGAGCCAAGCCCAGCCGCCTTCTGCCGCCCTGGCATCATCCGGCGCCACACCCCTCCGAGCAGGCGGCGGAGCAGGGCACCGCAGCGGGGGCCTCAGCACTTCCAGCACCCACTCACCCCCGCAGCCCGACTCGCGCGGTCACACACCGCACGGTCGCGCGAACGCCGGCGAGACGCAGCGACGGATCATGGACGAGGCTGCAGCTGGGGCAGATGGGAAAGGCGTGGTGCGGGACGCACATGCGGTCGAGGACGATGGCGAGGGAAACGGCACCAGCTGGCCAAGGCTCGGGTCCAGTTGTCAGTACGACTACGCCGAGCACGCATGTAAAGGGAATGGCGGCTCAGCTGCCACTGCAGTGCGACGCAACCACCAACGCTACCCCCACAGTGGCGGCGGTGGTGGGCCTCTCTTGGCGACCTCCGCGATGGCGCTCGAATCCGCTGCGACGACCAGGAGCATGGCAGAGATGGGCATCCTCCCACGGCTAGTCCACACACTGCTGGAGCGGCGCGGGGAGGCGATCACAATTCGGCGAGACCCCGGCAGGGAAGTGGCGGGTCGCAGTGCAAACAGCTTGCAGTCGACCTCGCGGCAGAAGACAACGGTGAAGCGCGTCGGCGGTCTCTCGCTGACTCTCCGAGATCTCACCTTTTACGGCATCGAGTTGTACATGGACGAACTGTGCGACTTGCTGGACCCCGGGAAGCGACCGATTCGAGCCGTCAGCGACACAGGCGGCTTGGCAATGCTGTGCCAGCGCATCAACGAGGCCCGGGACTACCGCATCAGAGGCAGTCGTGGTGGATCCAGCCACAACACCGCACAGACCGCCCGCACTGGCGGCGGAATGGCGATCACGTCCCTGGCCGACCTGCGTCGCGCGTATCGCCTTGCCCACGGCAACCGCGTCACGGCGCGCCACGCAAAGAACGACACGAGCTCCCGCTCTCACGCCATCTTCCTCCTGCAGCTCGACTTTGACCTGATCGAGTCGACCAACACGCCCCGCAGCGGCGCTGGTGACGGGGGTGCCGCAGCGCCGCCGCCCCCGTCGGAGCGTGTGCAGCGCGTGCACTCGTATGTTGCCATGGTGGATCTGGCCGGCTGCGAGCGGGTGAAGCAGACCAAGGTCGAGGGAGCTGCGTTGCGTGAGGCGCAGTACATCAACAAATCGCTTTCAGCCCTCTCGTCGGTGGTGCTCTCGCTGCACCACCACAACGCTCATGTGCCGTACCGCGACTCGAAGCTGACGCGACTGCTGCGGCCCTGTCTCGAGGGCGGCCGCGTTCTCACTCTTGTCCATGTCGCGCCGTGTTCCAGTACGGAGGCGCTCAACACATTGAAGTTCGCGGACCAGATCCGCCACCTCCACATCCCCACCCACGCCCTTACCCCGACGTCCTCGAAGCACCGCGAGCTGCTGGACGTGTTTGCTGACCTCATTGACCCGATGCAGGGGCAGTGGGAGGCGCAGGTGCAGCAAGCACAGCTGCAGCTGGACCGGCTTTGCGCTGACGTACGGTTGTCGTACTTCTCGCGCGCCGTTGGTGCCCTCCCGCACCGCACGACTGCAAGGGACTCGTTGGCCAGCGATGTTGTTAGCGAGCTTTCAGCGGTGTCCGAGGAGGACGATAGGGTCTCCTCCTCCTCGGGCGATGTGAGCCAAGAGGAAGCCCTGCAACCGCTGAAGGAGGACGCCACGGAGGCGGATAAGCGTCGCTTCGCCCTGCGCACAGTGATGCACCGATTCATGGGGCCCATTCACTCACATCAGCGCACAACTATGCGAAACGCTGTGCGGGCGATCCGGCGGCGCGCGGAACAGAAGGCGCTTGCCCACCGTCGACAGGTGCAGCAGCAAATCGATGAGCTGCAGGCGACGCTGCAGAAGCTTACCGCGGCGAACGCAAAGTTGGCTAAGGAGAACAGCACCCCGCTCCCGCGAGATCCGCACGCGCTAGAGCTGAGTCGCCGCATCCGCGAGAGCACCGAGGAGCTCGGAGAGTACGCCAAAGAGCAGGCAGCCCTCATCTCTCTCACCACCGCGCTACGGCAGCGCCTTGCCACGCAGGACGACCTGGAGGCGGCGGTGGATGAGCAACTACACAAGGTTCAGCACCGCACCGCGCAGGCGATGCGAACCCTCTCGGCCGCCGTCGCCGCACACCCACCTGGGGGCCCACCTACCGGGTCGGGAACGGCGTTACCCAAGGAGCCTACGCTGCCCGCCGACTCCTCGGCCACGGCCGCGCTGGCGATGAACACGAAAGACGACCCGGAGCTGCGCGACATCGCACATCAGCAGCTCTCCCTCGCGAAGGAGCTCGCATCGTTGCGGCTTGAGAAGGCGTGCTTCGAGATTGGGACGGGACTGTGGGAGGGTCTGTGGGCTCGCGCCATGCGTAAAGAAATCATAACAGCTATGGAGGTGGAGGTCTTTGAGATGGAGCGCATTCTACTGGATCGGCGTGCGCTGTCGATGATGATGATGGCGGGAGATGCCGATGTGGATGGCAAGGCAAACACGGCTCCATTACTCGTGCTACCGCGAACGGCAGGATACCCTGGAAACCGCCTCGGCTCCGTCGAACGGGATGAACGCGGCATGGGCGCCACTACAGCCGAACACGAAGTCGCCACGCCACTGATGCGTTCGGCACCAGAGGTGTCACCGCCTCGCGTACGGCATCTGTCACCGCCAGTGATCTCACATTCATCACTGAGGGGACGCCCGGACGGCTACGTGCACGGCGGAACCGAGCTGGGCGACCGGAGCAGTGGAGTCGCTACACCGCAAGGGAGCGCTAACAAGGGCGAGGGAGGCGTGGCGGTGCCGTTCAGTCCTTCATTGCCTCAGCGCTCGCGTCGCGACCGTGCAGTGGATCTCGCTGCCACAACCACAAGTGACAGGTCTTTAAGCTCTGCAACGGAGTCGTTCAGTGCCATCGCATCGAGTAGCGAGGGCCTTCGCCTGCGCAGTGCGCTAGCTGGTGCGGCTGCTGGTGCCCTAACGTCTCCGCCTCCACGCAGAGGGCTTGAGGGGCCTATGCCAAACCCACTGATGGTTCTAGTGGCAGAGGAGCAGCAGAAGCAGCCCCCAACCCACATGACCTCTGCTTCATCTCCGCCGTTGTCGTGCAAGAATAGCACTGCCGCAGCTGTGATAGAGGCGCTCATGCCACTTTCGCTTGCTGGCTCGTACGAGGAGGAGCAGTCAATGCAGGAGGCGTGCCTGCAGCTGATGTTACGGGAGGGCATTCCATGTGAGGTGTGCTGCTTGGGCGAATCGGCCAGTCAAACTCTTCAGCACTATATCTTGCCAAGCAGCGCCGATGCCCCCCTAGCAGAGATGGCCGAGCATGAGGAGCCGACGTCCAATTCGTCCACCGCGCCCGCTCGCTACCGCGTCACGGCGGCAGCGGCAGCGGCCTCCGGCGCCACAGAAAAAGGTGACGACGCTAGCTCGCTATCATCGGCACACAGGCACGCTAGTGCAGGTGCTCAGGGTGGGTCGTCATCAGTGCAGCCTTGCGAGCGTCCTGGTGGGCCCAAGGTTCCGTTTTGCACCACTCGTCACGGTCGTCTGCGACTCGTGCGCATGCCGCGCCGCCCGAGCTGCTATGTTCTCGAATTCGTCTACACCCACCAAGCACTCCCGATGGCCCCTAGACTACGGGCCGCGATGCTGGGAAAGCCGGAGGAGAAGTTCACGTCGGTACCCGGGAAGACGCACCTGGAGCAGATGGTGGACTCTCTGCCGACGGTGCAAGGCGTCGCAGGCCGGGGCGGTGGCGGTGGCAGCAGTGGCAGCACGGGCACTCGGCCACAGGGCCCACTGCGCGAGCACCGCCTCTTTGCGATTCCACTGTTCGAGCCCACCCTTCACCTGCACGTGCACGTGTTGGAGGAGGGCATACCGAACATGACGACGCCGGTAGGGGCGACTGTGGGACTGCCTGGCGGTGGCGATGCGCACGAAATTGCCGGCTCCACCTTCGAAGGCGCCAGGGATCATATTGAACCTAGCATGTCCGCATCCCCTTCATCGTCTGTCCCTGCGGTGTGCGTCGCTCGGCGGTTGGAGAGTGGGCCGCAGCTCGTGATAGAGGTGCGCGGTGTGCCTCAGGCGGCCTCGGCGTCCCGACTGGTGTTCACTACAGACACCAAGAAGTCACCGAAGTCCAGCCAGCAGCATCAGCTGAAGCCCCACCCGCTGCAGAAGACGACTGCCAGGGCAGGCTCGACGGCCGGGGTTGGCCTCCAGAGTGGAAAGCCTCAGCACGCCATCGGCCACATTCCTTCTCAACCTTCGACCTCATCTCAGAGAGGGTCAACGTCGTCCGCGTCTCCGGCTCCGACAGGGGCCGGGTCGGCAGTCTGGAGCGGTCTCGTGCTGGCGAAGCGGCTCAGCGGCGGTGGTGAGCTGATGCTACCGTCCTCATGCATTCTGGCGAACACGGGCTGCTGCTCACTGGTGCTGCGCTTTCCTGCTCCCTTCTTTGCCTCCTCCGCGTCGCGGGTGGAGAGTGTGGAGGCAGTGGTCGGGGCTCTCTGCGGCATCCTGCGCCCCTCACTGACGGCGCCGGAGGTGCGGGCGTCGTCGTCTCTGTCTTCGCCCAAGCGGGTTGTTAGCTTGCGACGGCGCCCCTGCAGCTCTCCTCGGTCCGCCTCCGCAGGCGGCGTGGAGAGGGGGGGTGGGAACAGTGGCGGCCGACGGCTCAGCACCGGCTCGCGCTCGCCATTGCCGTGCGTACGCGTGCCGCCCGAGCTGGAGGTGGTAAACTACGCTCACGTCCCGTACAACATATTCCTGCCCGCTTCCAGTGCCACTCAGACATCTGCATCCAGTGCAGCGAACTTGGGAGACGGCGAAGAAGGTGCCGGCTACGGGCTCCACACCCCTGGACGTCCATGTGTGCCGTCTGGCCACGGGGCTGCGCCAGCCTCGACTTCCTCATCGATGATAAGCAGCGACTCGCTCGACGGCCTGGGGGCGATGGGCGGCGGTGTGCTGGGGCACGTGTTGCAGAGCAGCTGTAGCCATGCGCATCGACGCCACTTCGCTACCGTTATGCCGCCCGACAAGTGTCTGCCGCAGCACACCACCACGTTGAACGGTGCGCTGAAGCCTTTCCTCGGCAACTCGCGATCGGCCTCCCCAGCAGCGCCGTTGATGGACCAGCAGGGCGGTGCGACGCTGCAGGTGCAGTTTTACTGGATACCGACGCCGCTCAACATCGAACCACCCCGCCTGGATGTGGGCAGAAAGGGCAGCGGCGGCACAGGCCGCAGCAGCGACAACGACGGCAACAGCGAGGATAGGGCGGCGAAGCGGCATGAGGCAGGTGCGGAACGACGCCGGATTGGCCACAGCCACTTTTACCACACCAACGGACTTACCACAACCGCCATGGGCACTGCCGCTGAGGCAGCAGAGGCCGGGATGGATCGCCTTGTGCGACTGCAGGTGCAGGCCGCGCTTTCCATTCTTGCTCAGCTGTCCTATGTCTTCGTTGATGGTCGTCCTCTCACCAATGCTGCGGATGATGGTGACGGCGCTGCCGCCTCGTCCATGGGATCGACGCTCACAGAGAGCTTCGGTGCGCACGACGTGCGGCGGTCATTGGTGCTCGAGCGAGGTGGCCGTCCACGGAGCCGGTCAGAGATGAACGCCGCCGGTTTCCGTGACGCCGTCGCCGTCGCCTCCCTTCTGAGGCAGATCGACACGTACCGCCATCGAATCCGTCGCCTCTTCCGTCAGCAGCTGTACGACGCCGAGGACATCATTGGCGATGACATGGCGCCACCTGCGCAGCAGTCGTGGCTTGCTGGCGAGCTTGGACGGGGCGCCTACCTTCGTGAAGTGCAGGGTGAAGTGAAGCGCACAGTTGGGCTTCCGGCGTCGACCGTCTTGGGCTGCGCTGGCGGCGGTGCGGCGCCGCCGCTGATGACGTCCCCTGGCCGGCACCCAAGATGTGACGACCGTGGCGCGCATGCAGCGCTGTTGGAGCTCGAGAGCGGTGACGCAGCGCCCGACACGCAGGTAACAGTCGCCGAGGCGCGCGAGGCGTGTGCGACAAGGGTGCCGTGGACTGTGTGGCAGTGGGCCTATCGCTGGTCTCGACTGAGTCGGCTGTTGCGGGGGGACTCGGTCAGCTGCCCGGGCAGCGGCGATGCTCACGACACGGGCCATCCTTTTGTCAGTCAGGCAGAGGCGGCTGCCGCGTGGGTGCCTCTCGCGGCTGGCAGAAGCGGCAGTGCCGTGTCACCGACTGTGACTTCGTCTCTCCTCGCGTCCTGCTCCATGGTTGCTTTACCGACCTTCGCCACCGCCTCCTCGAGCTCTGACGAGGGGTTCGTGATGGAAGACGACTGGCTTACAGAGGCGAAGCTCGCGGCACGTTCAAAGCGAGTGTGGCTGCCGGAAGTGCTCGCCACAACGGTCCCATCTTACTTGGAGAACTGCGCCTCTGCGGGTCTGTAGGCGAGGGCGGCGGCGGCGGCGGCGGGGGGGGAGACGTGTCGGGGACGAGAGAAGAGAGGTCTGCAGTTCTTGTGTGCCATACATGTGTGTGTGTGTATGTGTATGTGATGGCCTGTCCTATGTTAGTGTCGATTCCAGTCATCTTGTCGGAGGTGTGTCGGTGCAGACCAGAGCAGCAACACGTGGCCTTGCAGTGCGCGCCTGCGTGCTTCTGCTCTGTCCGTCGCCTTCCTTCGCGTATGGTGCGTGTATGTGTATGTATACCTGCGTGTGTGTGTGTGTGCATCATCCTCGACGACGACACGGGCTTTGTTGCCCAAACCGTCATTCCTCTGCCGTTTGGGAGACGCCACGATACCCCTTCCTGGGCCCTTCGTAGGGAGCACACGTGTTGCACAAGAGAGGGCTCGGGGAGACAGGGGGCGTCGCTCGTCCTGTCCGACACACTCCTCCGCCTCTACTGAACACGTCATTCCGCCCTCCTTCTCGCCTTCCTATCTTTTTTCTGGCCTCTAGCACCTTTAGCGGCTTGCACACGCACGCACACACACCGGTGCCCGCACCCGGACACAAGCGAAGCGATCGCACGACACGCACACGGCGAACTCGCGCTCTCGCACCTCTGTCGTTCTGTAGTCCTCTTGCCCCGGGTTCCTTCTCCGGCTCCGCAAGTGGGGTGTAGAGGTGGTACTATGTCTGCTAGCGCTGATGCCGGCCCGCCCGCTGCCACGGTACGGCAGCTCCGCCTTCGCGGCGGCCAAGACACCGACAACAGTGACAGCGAGGAGGAAAAAGGCGGAGCGGCCCCGAGGTGGCGTGGTGGCGCGAGTGCAGGCGCGACGGCGGGGACTCGTCCTACGGATGCGCCGCAGGGGACGTCGTTGCCGACCGCTGCGGCCGCCACCTCCGCATCACTGCCTCCACGGGCAGGGTCCTCGAGCTCGTTGGAGCTGTTCACATCATCCTCGTCGAGGTCCTCATCACCGGCTCGCTCTGAGCTGCCCCCAGGCCTCATGAAGTCAACGGCAGCCCCCGCCACCGCCGCGCTCAAGGACCTGCAGGGTGAGAAGCTGAGTGGCAGCAGAAGGAATAACGGCAGGGTCAGCGACACCCATCAACGGGGCCGCGGCGTAGGCAACCGCGAGCGCGGCGGCGGCGACACTGCGCCGGCCAGACAGCAAGTGTGGAGTGCTGGCTCGCCTGTGGGGGCATTATTGACCCCGACGAGTATGCATTCGGCGGTGGAGGAGGACAGGCAGACCGTGCCAGGCAAAGCGACTGCTGGCGAGGCTGCTGTGGTGGTAGAGGTGTCCCCAATGCCATCGCCGGCCACCTCCGCCTCACTGGCATTTCACACGGCTGCGGTGCAGCCGCGATCGGCTGCGCCAGGCCTCTTCAAAGGAAAGGAGGCGTCGCCACCGACAGCAATCAAAGGCGCCGCCTTTACCACCTTTCCCACCGCTTTCTCAGCTGACGCTGCAGGCGAGATGTCGCGGCCTGCGGCGTTCGCCCCCGCCACGACCGTGCCGAGTTCTCCGGCCCTGCCAAGCACAACTAGCATAGGTTCGCTCCGAACTGATGCCATCCCCATCGTCGAGGCCGCCGTTGCCGCCGTTTATACGGGCGGTCCCAGTGAAGCGGTACAAGAGTCTTCCCGGACGAGTGTTGGTTCCGCGGCATCACCGATGGGGGCCCTCAAGGCTCCTCTGGCGGCGCAGAGCTCATCGTCTTCCTTGGATGGTGATCCTGTCGTACTAGCACCCGTGCAGATTGCCAGACCGACGAGCACCGGACGCCCTTCCAGTGACGCGGCCACTGCCACACTGGGTCTTTCCATACGTAAACTTACCGTGCCGTTCACCACCGCGGCGGAGGTGGACACGTTACCATCTTCCTCGTCTTCGCGGCAGCTTCTACCATCTACCACGCGGCCGTCTACTGCTGCCGCTGCTTCTGCTGCTGCTGGGCGGACTGCGACTCCAGCGGCAGCCTCCACTGCTTCGTCATCCGCCTTCACCGCAGTGCCCGACGGCAGAAGCAGCGCTTTGGGTACTGGCAGTCCTATGCTGTCCGACCCGGGCAGTGTCGTGTACAATCGTGTGAGTGCGCAAGGTCGCGGCTCCGTGCCGTTGAACGTACTCGAGGGCCCGTCGCGGCCCAAGTGGTGCGGCCTGCCGGGCGAGCATACGGCATCCCCCTCCCCTGCCACTGTGGCGGCACAGTCCGCGGCTATCTCAGCAGCGCCTCCCCCACCACCTGGGCCTGTTGTCTCGACGCAGGCTGCCCACGCAGCGGAGCCAACGCCAGCGGCGGCGCGTGCCAGCGCGTTCTCCACGTCGCAGCCGTCTGTAAACCTGCTTACTCGGCCGCACCGGCAAGCGCCCCGGCAGCCGGGAGCGACTCACACGTCTGCTGTCCTCTCCCTCATTGAAGACGACGATGAACGGCCACGGTGTAGCTCCCCTCCGGCCTCGAGTACCCCATCAACAGGGAGAAACAGGGCAGAGACAGGGCAACCAAAGACCGTGAGTGTGCAGGCCCGCAGCCCCCCGTCGTCGTCCACCGCGTCACCACCTTCGCCACCCACAGGGCGTGACGCTTCTTCCGCGGACGGCGCGACGTCGCCTCTCCTGTCGCGGTCTGCCACCGTGACTGCAGCTCAGAGGCAGCGGGAGGCAGCTTTGGTGATCTACGATGATCGCGTGCCCCCTGAAAGACGGCGGGCAAAGCGCCAGGCGGGGCCCATGACCGGCCAAACAGCTGCGATGACTCTCACAGACCCTATGTCGGTGTGTGTGCTGCGCGGACTACGGACGGACGACCGGCAGGATGGAAACAGGGAAGGCCCACTGACGTGTCGTCCCATCTTGCGCATTGTTGGTGCTGGATGGCGCAGGAGTCCTGTCGACTGGGCTTATGGAAAGCCCCCGCTCGATCGCAGAGCCGCCGAGGATGACGATTGTGAAGGTGTAGACGACAGCGACAACGCTACTCGTGGTAGGCTTGATCACTCTGCTGCAATACACGGCTTCTCCAGTGTACCCACTGGGCACGACCAATATCCTGTGCGGAGCTCCGGCGAGGACCGATCAGCGAAGCTAACGATGCATTCCGCAAACAACTACACGGTGCAGCGACTCTTTAGCGCGACTCAGCCGCAGCAGCCGCAGCACAAGGCGCGCGCCGGCTCCTACGTCTCCGGCACTGGTCACGGTGAATCGGTGCCATGTGTAGTGATGCGCCTCGAACGGCAGGGCGCGCGGACAGCAAGTGACGTTCATGCCACTCACGGGGACGTCAGTAGCGGAGGACCGTCATCCGCAAATCTCCCACCCGCTGCGGCATCGAGAAGGGCCGCGGTGTCGCCTCTCACCGATGAGTCCGTGAATGTCGACTTGCTCAACTACCGCCGCTCTCGACGAAAGCAGCAGCGCTGACGTGGACGGCAGCGTTGCCTGCACTAGGACTGCGATGCCCGCTGTCGAGGTAGCGGTCAATGCTCGCTTGATCTTTACACTCGCGTCGTCACGTGTGCCTTGCCCACGCGCGCGTGCGTGTTTCACGGCTCTACATCTGAACGTATCGCCTGCTGCAACTGAGAGCTCAAAGTGCCCCCGTTCGGCGCTCTCTGCGTGTGTGCCCCCACCTCTCCCGCTACCACTCTAACCATCTTCTCTGCCATCTAGATCATGACAGGTCCTGCTTTGTGACTGTGTCCCCAGAATCTCTGCAGAGACAGAAACATGCGTGAAGACGCAACCAACTCCCGCCCGCAACAGCAAGCCTAACGTGGTAGCCGCACAGCGACGGGGTCTGTGCACGAGGCGTAGAGGGACGGTATGGGAGAGGAGGTCTTACCGTGTGTCGACCTTCGAATCGCCCATCTCGACCCCCTCTACTCTCCCGATTGCTCTCCCGTCGCCGTCTCCAGCATCCTCCCTCAGGTCTTCCACCCCTCCCCGCCCCATCTGCCTCGCAGCTCAAGCGTCGTGTCACACGTCACGCACGCGTTTGTTCGAGTGCGTGACGTGTGGGCGTCACCCCCCGTTCTCGCTCGCTCGCTTCCCACGCGCGTATGCGTGAGGCAGGGCGTAACGGTGCACAAGAGCTGCACGACAGCGACTCCGTCGCTCATGCACACACCCACCAACCTTTCCATCTTCTTCCCCCCATACGGCCGCACAGCGCAACTCCTTCGAAGCGATGAGTCAGCTGAGGCTGCGTCGATCTTATCTCACGCAGCGGGAGTCCCATCCGGCGACGGGGTACTTGGCGGACAGGCACCACGTTGCGAACTGCAGCAGGAAGCGGCGGCTCAGCCGGTGTGGCGTGTCCTGTACCACTTTTCTGTGCATCCTTTTCTCTATAATTGCCGTGGCGGGCTTCTTCGGCTACGCCGTATCGCGGAGTCCCAAGGACCTGGATGAGCAGTGGGATGACGTGCGCTCTTATGCGGCGTGGTGGTGGTCGACGATGCGCGGCACGACGCCACCGTGCACCTACGCCGGCGTGCGACACTACAGCTGGGGCGGCGCGGTAGACAACACGGGTAGGTGTGACTGCTGGCTTCGTCGTTGCCCTCCAGCGAGGGTCGGGCCGTCTTCCCGTCGCCAACCTTCTGACAGCAGGCGGCCGCTGCGGCCTCCTGTTTTGGTGTCGACGCGGTTCTCGTCACCGCCGACGGTGAATGGACTGTGGGAAAAGTGCGTCGCGGCGCAGACGCCGTTGACACCTCATGCCTTCGTCCACCCCATCCGCCTCTACGAGGCGCCGCACGGTGTGGCGGCCAGCGGTCTCTTCTCGAATATCCGAACCCCAATGTGCGTGCAGTCGGGTCGCGTGTACGCGGTGCTGCCGCCGAACGTGTCTTCCATCACCGCAACCTACAGCTTGGGGAGTTATGAGAACTTCTTCACGAACTTGACGGATGCGGTGCTGAAGCGTGGCGTCAAGTACCACCCGCTCACCACAGTGCCAGCGGCTGGTGTGCTCATGGCGGTTTCTGGGCAAACTGGAAACCTCTACACCTTGATGCACGAGGGTCTGCGCGGGTGGGGCTCTCTCATGGAGGAGGGCTTCGGCCTCGGCTTCGACTCGGTGGGGGACAAGAAGGCGTGGCGCAAAGTGCCGAAGCAGGTGCTCTTCCTTGATCACCCGCTCATGGGCATTCCACAAGAGGCGGCGCACTCGTCCACGGTGGCGCGGCAGCTGGCCAACGCCTTCTCAGAGCCGACGGAGTCGCCCTTCTTCGCTATTGCGCCTATCAGTCGCATCCGCGCTGGGGAGGCATCACGGGAGCCGATGTATTGCTTCTGCGGTGGGTTCGTGGTGCCGTCGGTGGGGGTGCGGGACGAGGGCACTCTCAGCCGGTCGGGCTACGGCTACATGCGCCACGTCGTCAACCGGCACTTTGGTGGTGCGCCACTGGAGGGTGGCAATGCATGGTCTGCAAAGGAGGTGGAGGAGACACGGGTGGGCAGCGTCTTCTACACCCCCGCGGTGCGGAGCGCATGGCCGCCGCAGGATACCGCGCTGGAAATAGCGCACCATGGCGATCTCAACCGGCGTCGTCGGCCACGCCTGCTGTGGATTGGCCACAACCGCCCGTGCATCATCGATGAGAGCAGCATCATCTCCGTCGCAAAGGATATTGGCTTTGAGGTGTACGTTGACACGCAGTACACGGCACACACCAGTGCGGCGGAGCAGTTTTACCTCGCGCGCTACGCAGACGTGGTGGTTGGCTTTCACGGGGTGGCGCTCATCAACGCCGTCTGGATGGATGCGACAAGGCGCGAGTCATGCCGCACGTTAGTCGAGTTCCTCCCATACGCGCAGGCGAACCAGGTCGAGAGCGTGTACGGGGAGCCGGTGGTGGCGTCCGGCAACGCGTATGTGTCGGTAGTTCCTGTGGACGCGAAACTCGCAAGTTCCAACTATGATACAGAAGCCAAGCGCGAGCTCATGGGCGAGGACAAGAGAGTACGTGCACGCGCTAACCACCTGGCTTTCACGAAGCACCGCACCAGCTACGACCTGGTGCAGGTAGAGGCGCAGCTGCGGGAGCTGCACGCCAAGTTGCAGAAGTGCCTGTAGGCACGCACGATTCTGTTCTCGCGGACCCTGCCAGCAGTCGCGAACCTGAGCGCCTTGGATCCCTCTTGAGCTGCTGCGACCCACGCGTGTGGTGTGGAGCTCCTCCTTCGCGCTGCCGCTGAGCGGCTTCACCACCACGGCCACACAGGCGTTGTTTCGTGGGTTTCACCTCGTCCTAAACCTCTTGTATTTTGTCAACGCGTCCATTCTCTCTCGGGCCGCTCCAACGCCACGCTGTCAAGGGCCTGACCGCTGGCATCAGCAGCGGTACATCGCACTCACCTCCCCCCTCCCCATGCCGTGGGCACCTGGCCCTGCCACCACCAGAGGCGGTTTGGCATTGGGATGAAGGTGGGGCTGCTGGGCTCAACACAGAGTGTGTGATGGGGGGCGGGGCACGGGACCCTGAGATACCACGCACTGAGAGAGGTGTGTGCCCCCCCTTCTCCTCGTTATCCGGGACCTCGTCCTGGAAAACTCGCGAAAAGTTTGGAAGGCGAGCCATGTGCATACCTGGCCATAGAACGTGAGGGCGACAGCGAAAGCTTTTCGGGATGGGAAGGCGCGGACAAAGACGGGTGCTTGGTCATCTCTTCGCACACCGACTCCTCTCGCCCCTCCTGTAGAGATGTATGTGCGCCTGATGTGAACACCATTTTCATCGACAATATCGGTGCGACAGCATGTGAGGGAAATGCCAAGGGGGCCAAGATTGACAGCAGAGGCGGCGGACAGGCTATGGTGACCTGGTGGTGTGTTCGGGGGAAGGGGAGGCGGACGGTGGTGGTGATAGGGATGGGCATCACCCCTCCCAACCCCCAACACACGTGCCAAGAACCACCCACGGAGATACACATCTCGCTTTCTTACCTCCCCTCTGTGCACGTGTGTGTGGGGGGAGGGAGGGGAGCATAGCCAAGAGCGCGACACGGGCGCGATGTGTACAGAGAGGTGACGGGAAAACGGAAGAGACGCACGCGTATGGCCTCTGCCGATCTCTTCCGAGTGTTGACTCTGCGCGTCCTCTTCTCTGTGGCGCGAGAGGACACGCTCGAGGAAGGCAGAGCAACGCTTTCAAGGGGCAGGCCAGATACTCCGGCCTTGAAACGCACCGCTCTCTTTTCCCTGGCAGCATCCGGCTTCCGTTCCCGCATGGCTCTCCTGTCGCCACCCACGCATGCTCGCAACACCCTCGCGTACACGGGCTGATGCGCCTACCGTAGTGCACTCCCCCTTTCTCCCCCTCCTCCTTTTGCTGCTTCTTGCCATCACTTCCCCCCCTCTCCCTGAGGATGATGCCGGTTACCTCATCGCGGTATCAGGGCCGCATTACACCCTCACCCCTTGTGGGAATGCCAAGCAGCCGTCCTGTGGCCTGCCCTCGCGTGTTGGTTGCGGACTCTTGATGCCGGCGGACAGGTGTGGGCTGGCGCTGTTCCAAAGAGAGTTGGGGCCATGACGCCCCTTTTACCGGTCCACTGCGCATCCTGTCGACGGTTCAAGAAAGCTTGATACGCCCGCTCCCGCCCAAAGGCCCGCGGATTCAGGAGGGGGAGGAATGCCCCCCTGCCGCCGCACAGCCTCCCAGCAGCGTCCCGCTTGTCGCGGCACATGCGGGCAAACCATCCAGGCACACGCCCCCCAGGGAGCAACGGCGCCCCGAAGCCGGCCCCAGGATCCGAAAATGTGAGCACTGCACGCGCGCTGCCAGCGGTGGTTGGCATGGTGGATTCCAGGAGGACATCCAGGCGTCGGTGGGGCGCGAGTGATGGACGGGCGGGGCGTGAAGCGATCCATACGAGCCAGTCCCAAAGCACATGGGTGCAACACGCGCGGCATCTCCCACATCCCGACCGGGTGGGCTGATGGGGCGCAGATGCCGGAAGCGTGACGGGGACACCCCGAGCTGCACCATGGAGTCCTCCCGACGCCGGTGTGAAGAGTCACCGCACCACATTGAGGAACGCCGCTGCCTGAGGCGACTGAGAGGGCGAAGCATGGCACACAGCCGAGGGGGTGCAGGATCTCGGCGGGCTCTGACCCGCGGCTGGCGAGCCTCCTTCCTGAGCTTGCCCGGGATGCGCCTGCACCACCCCCTGCTGTCCCCGCGCGACGGACGCCAATGCTTCCGCCCACGAGCGCAGGACCCTGGACGCGGCCCGCTTCGGATCAAGTTGTGCAGTACACCCTGACCCGCGTGGCGCCGGTCGAGCGGGACGTGCGCAACAGAGTGGACGAGGAGGGAGTGGGAGAGTTCGATAGAGACGCATGGCCGGACTCGACGGCAGGTCGGCTCGTGCTGGTCGGCCAGGACTCCGCCGTGGGGCAGCAGAGGTGGGTGGACTGTGGTTGCGCATTGTGTCTATCAGCGGACTTGTTCGTGGCAGCGTGACGCGGTCAAAGGGAAAAAATGAAAAGAGAAGGGTGGTCTCACTTAGCCTCCCTCGTCCTGCTCGACTTGATGCGCGGGTGTGCATGCCTGCTTGTACACGCCTGTGCCTACCGGTGCATGCGTGTTGTTTTGGTACGCTTACGGGCGTGCCAGCACGCGGCGTGTCACGCACCATCATCGCCCTTATCGTGGCAAGCGTTATTATCCTTCTCTGCCTGCTTCTCTCTTCGTGGTGGCGGGACCCCGCAGAGATCCCCGAGGCACTCAGGAGAGGAATCGAGGGCAGCACCAAGCGCAGTCCTGTCGCACATGTGCCGCTCTCTGCATACAAGCACACGCATCTCCCCACCTCCCCTCCCCCGTCGCACCACACTGCTGCTCAAGAAACCCCAGCAGGAGCAGCAGCGCACTTTCTTTTGCGGTTGTTTCGTGTGCCCCGTCTCCAGCAACTTGGTGTGTGTGTGTGGGTGCGAGGCAGTTGTGTGAACGATGAAGAGGCTGATCGCTGGCATGGTGGGTGCACCGCGTGGCGCCGATCTTTTTGGTGGCGCCGCGGCGTTCCTCCACACAGCAAATCTTCTGGACCCCGTCCTGCGTGATAGCACCGCTGCGGCAACGCGAGCGCCTCGTCGAAGCCTCTCGTCTTCGTCATCGTCGTCGTCCTCTGCTTTCAGTGGCTCTCCCCGTTGCGGCAGCGCTGACGCAAGCGTCGTGAAAGGCGTTTTGGGTAGGCTGAGACAGCTCTACCTCGACTTCCAGATCTATCGTGGCCGCCAGCTGGACGCTGCGGCGGCCGTCGAGCAGCGCCGCCATGGGGACAGCGACGACGCCGCTTTCTCCACCGCTGCAGCTGCAGCCAAAGCGAAAAAGCATGGCGACCAGGCCGGTGACGCGCAGGCTCGCGGGCGCTGCTCGCCGCTGATCTCGCGCAATGCCGCCCTGTGCCCACGCAGCGTTCTTTTCGTTCCAGGCTCGAAGCCGCGCGCCTTGGCCAAAATTCCGACGCTGCCGGCGGATTGCTTCATCCTTGATCTCGAGGACAGCGTCGGGGTAGCGTCGAAGCGGCGGGCGCGCGAGAACATTCAGGCTTTTGTCGACGACCTGCAGAAGGAGCAGCGCACACAGCGCGGCGCCCAGGCTACCACCGGCACCGCTGGGGGTGGTGAGGCTGCTGCCGAGGCGGGCGACGCCTATCCCCGCCTGATTGTCCGCATCAACTCACCGGACTACGACCCGGTGACGGCGATGCTGGACTTGCAGCTGGTAGGCCTGCTGGGCCCCGCTATTGAAGGCATTGCGTTACCGAAGACGACCGTGCGCACGCATCAGCTCATCAAGGACTACGTGTACCCGTCTCATCAGCTGTGGGCCTTCTTCGAATCGCCGCTCTCCGTCATGCAGGCACCCCTTATCTGCGGACAGCAGGTGTATCGGTACGCCGTCATGGGGTACAACGACCTAAGTGCCGAGCTGCAGCTGCCCATGGCCACACCCCCGACTCTGCCGGGCGCCACCGACGGCGACCCCGTTAGCGAGGACGTCAAGGGGTCGCTGCACATTGCGGCGCGGCTGCCGTTGTGGCAGAGCACCGTGCAGGTGCTGCTGGCCGCTCGTGCGCATCACATGTTTGTCATCGATGCTGTCTTCAACGACCCCACTGACAAGGCCGGCTTCCGCCGCAGCCTGCAGGAGTGTCGTCTCCTAGGTTTGGATGGCAAAACACTCATCCACCCGGGACAGATTGAGCCCACCAACGCGGCATACACACCAGCGGAGGCGGAGGTGGCATGGGCGCAGCGCATCGTCGAGGCGGTGGAGCGCTCTGGGGGCGATGTGACCACAGTGGACGGCGCTATGGCGGAGGACTTGCACCAGCGGCAGGCAAGACATGTTCTTGCGTTGCATCGAAGCGCTGAGCTGGAGAAGACGCTCCGAAAGTCCGAGGCGCCGCAAGGTACCGCTGGGATCGGCGTCTCTAAGGAAGCCGCGGAGGGCACCACAGTGACTGGGGTGGCTGGAGGCGATTCCAACGAGACTGGCCGCCAGCCTCGCCGCACTCCCTCCCGGCATCGTTATGTGAGCTGATGATGACTGCATGCGGCGACTGAAGTGCTGATGAAGCACACCCAGGGAAGCTTCCTCCTCCTCGCTCGCTCTATCTATCTGTGTGTGTGTTTCGGTTTACGCGCACGCGCTCTTGTGGTCTTCAGACACTAAAGGGGGGAGTGGCCAAGCGCGGGCTGAGGGGTGGGGTGGGGCGAAGAGCGCTGGACTCCGTTAGCGGGCACCCACAGCAGATTTTCGCCGCGCATCGTAGCGCCACAGACGTGCCTGTCTCTCTCTCCCGCTCCCCCTTTTCGGCCCTGACGGTCGTTGGGGGGGGTGTGAAACAACGCACAGGATGCTCGCAAACGACAGACCAGGTGTGAGTGGGCAGCGCGGGACACGACGCACTTTCCCCTCTTCCTCTGCGTGCATTTTTCCCTTCTCCTGCCACCTTCCACGACCACTCTCCCTCTCAGCTTTGCTGGACCGTTGTGCCACGCCACGCTCTCCCCCTTCCCTCTCACCTTCTCTCTGCCTGCAAGCACCTTCACTGCATCTTCATCAGACAGATGTAGAAGGCCATGCGTGGCAGCTTCTCGCACGCGCTCATTGTCCACGCAGTTGATCCACGCACCCCTCCACACAGTCGGACACCCACGTGCATCGCTCTCCTTCCCTCAATCACTTTCTCTGCTCCTGAGTTGCCTTAGCGACTGGGACACTCTCGTGTAGATGCCTGGAGGCGGCGGGATGGTGACGACCATCGGCAACGGCGGTGGAGTTGTGGCCACGTGTGGACAGTGCGGGACGGCGTTTCAAAAGAGAAGCGCGCGCTTCTGCAGCCGATGCGGCGCGCAGCGTGATGTTCTAGCTGCGGCGGTGGTGACGGCAGCCGCCGCGGTGAGAAAGTCGAAGGCTAAAGAGGCGGTTGTGTCGATGCCGCCCTTGGCCTCCGCCGGCAAGGAGTCGGTCTCGGGGCCACTGGGTGATGGCGCGAAGGGCACGCTGCGGCCGTTCGATCTAGAGAAGCTCAGCGAGAAGAAGCGAAGTAGCGGCGGCGGTAGTGTGACCCCACCGCCCTTGACAGAGGTGTCGCCGTCTGCGCTAGAGTTTCGCGATCCAAGCGAGGTCACATCCATCACCACACCGAAGCGGCGAGCTAGCCTTGCAACCGGGGCTGGAGGTGTGCTTTCCTCTGCCGTTGACACTTCTCTTACCCTTTCTGGTCAACAGCAGCGGCGACTCGGGCAGCGCGCGTCTTCCAAGTACGCCAAGGACGGGTCACTCACCGAGTCGCCTCTGGCATCGATGGCTGACCCGGACCAGCTTGAGCATGTGCTCACCTCGTCTTCACAAGAGAACGCGGCGACGGGAGGCGGTGGGGGCAACGGCGTTGGCCGAAATTGCGTCCCCATCCCGCCCCCCGAGAAGCGCCCGCCGTCCACCTTTCCACTACCTGTGGCGCTAGTGCGCAGGGACGGGGGCAGGGCAACAGTGACTGATGGCGCAGACTTCAAGGGCGCCTCGGTGAAAACACCTCCCACTGCCTCGCCGGCGGACACGCAGGCGCCCACGAGAAACGGCGGCGACAGCGAGGAGGCTATCGCGTCTCTGCGCCCATCGGCGGAGGAGGAGGCACAGTACACGGCCTGGGTGACGCTCTCGCCGGACGACCTCACCCCGGAGATGCTGCAGACTAGCAATGCTAGCGAGCTGCGACAGTGGCGCAGGGGCAGCCTCATCGGCCGTGGCACCTACGGGTCTGTCTATCTCGGGCTCCTTCCGGATGGCAGCTTCCACGCCGTCAAGTGCGTGGAGCTGGGCAACAAAAAGGCCGCAACCGATCACCTCGGCGCCCTCGAGCTTGTCTCACTCTCGCGAGAGGTCAATATGATGCATCGCTTGCGACACCAAAACCTCTGCACGTTCAAAGGCGTTTACTTCGACTCGGAGAGCGTCTCCGTCTGCATGTTCATGGAGTACATTGGCGGGGGCTCCCTCTCCGGCCTCGTCAAGAAGTTCAAGCCGCTGCCGCCCTCGGTGGTGCGCAGCTGGACGCAGCAGCTGCTCTCCGGGTTACACTACCTACACAGCCAGCACATTATTCACCGCGACATCAAGGGCGACAATGTGCTGGTCGACACCACAGCCGATCCAGTCACCCAGTCGCAGATCAAACTTGTCGACTTCGGCGCGGCGCGGCGGCTGACAGACGCCGTGTCGCAGAGCAGCACCGTGATCGGCACACCGTACTGGATGGCACCCGAGGTGGTGGACGCGTCCGGAGACGGGAGCGGGTATAGCTACAAGGCGGATGTGTGGTCGGTGGGGTGCACTGTGGCGGAGATGCTGACGGGGCGGCCGCCGTGGCCGTGCAAGACGAGTGCACCAGCCGCTATCATGATGATTGCGTCTGCCACCGGGATGCCGACGGAGATTCCCGAAGAGGAGGCGACGCCAGGATGCTTAGACTTCATGCGCCAGTGCTTCATCCGCGACCCGGAGAAGCGACCGACGGTGCAGCAGCTGCTGCAGCACCCGTGGATACAAGCAAAGATGGAGTAGTGCGGGGTGGGGGTGGGAGAAGCGATCGAGGGAAAGGAGAGACGAAGTGTGTGTGATAGCACAACGCCCTGCACCAGGATATCGACGACTCCCGCCACTTGCTCATCACCATCGCCGCTGCTCTGTTTCTCTTCCCTTTCTCTCGCTTCTCCCCCCTCCCCACGCACACGCCCACGGTGCGCTTCTCTTGCATTGGTGCCTCGGCGTGGGCGACTTCCCGCTTGACAGCGGGAGTATGTACATGGAAGCTGCCGGGTCTCTCTCCGGCGTATACGTATACGGATATGTGTACTGCTCCTCTTCCTTTTTATTTATTTTCTGCCGTCGCTGTGTGTCGATGAGCAACCGAAGCGGTGACAGTGTCTTTGCAAAGGACGCGACCAAGTGCGAAGGACGAAGGATGGATCGCACGCCGGATGAAGCAACGATCTAACCCTTCGCGACTTTCTCCCTCTCCCTCTTCGCCTTTCTGTGTGTCCGTAGACGGCGCCGCCTTTCTCCGCTGTCTTCCTTTTCGATTCACACATACACACACATGCTCTGCATGTTAGCTCTTGTTGTTTTCTATTGTTTTGCGCATGTCTATGCGCGTGTGCCGTGGTTTGCACACCCCTTCGTTGTCTGTGCCCATCTCTCTCTCTCTTTGTTCTGTACTTACGCAGTTTATAGCGACCGGAATACACAAGAAGACCCACCGTCCACCACGCCCCGATGAGGAGAGCGAACACGCCCACGGAGGAGGAAAAGCGCCATGATAGACCCCCCCGCCTTCCACGAGGCGCCCATCAAGCATGCCTGCTTGCGTGTGTGTATGCAGGAGCGTGCACTGCTCACTCCTGTCCCCCCCTTCACCTTCCCCTTCTTCTGTTGTTGCTCTTGTCCCTCCTTGATGGAACTCCCTGACACCGCACCTCATCCTTCCTTGCTCACTCCCATGCGCGCATGTATGCGTGCGTGCATCTGGGGCATGGATGCCATGTCATACCCTTCTACTCGCTTTTTTGTTTGGGCCGTGGCTGTGTGCACGTGCGCCTCTGTCCTTTTTTTTGTGGACGCCTCCCTCTTCTCTCGTCTCGCGGAAACCTTCCCTCCCTCCCTCCCTCCCCCGAACGCCCGCACTTGTCGTTCGTCCCCGCCCATCCGTCCATTCATCCAGCAGCTCGGTGACGCGTAACAGCATACGGGCACACCAACACGGACAAGGTACAGACCTCCCCCCCACTACCGCCATCATCCGGTGCTCGTAAAGAAGAGATACACACACTCAGGCACACGCGGCTCGGGTGGCACCGCTTTCTCGGCGTTTTTGTGTTCACTCCCCTATATATACTCCCCGCCACTCATCGCGCGGATTTCTTAGACGCTGTCCTCCTGCTTTCCGTGCGTGTCCCTCTCGCGCACTCCCCTATCTCTTGCTGCGCACATGTGCTGCGTGCGCGGTGTGCCTGCGTGGCCATTTTTTATTTTACCTTCTCAGTAGTTGCGCGCAGTCGCACTATCGAGCTGCCCTAGCGTGAGGGAACAGGTGCGCGGTGAAAGAGGGAGGGAGATCATCGCCGGTTCGACGGCCCTCCCCTTCCCTCCCCTCCCTCTTCTGCGCGCTGGGTAGGTGCATGGTCGTTTGTGTGTATGCCTGGACGTGCCAGTGTGCGGGCCTCTCTGATTCCTCTCGTCGTGTCCCTCTAACGTGGGCGTGTGAGGTGCTCGCACCGTCGAGGAGAGCGCGCTCTCAGGTGTCTCCCTGTGAGAGAGGGCGCGCGGGAGGTGGAAGGGGGAGGGATGCGGACACAAGACCACGCACACTCACAGAGGGAATCAACTGGCCAACCTGGGACGAGGTAAAGGCGTTGCGTGTTTGTGTGGGTGTGTCAGGGCATCGGTGCAGTGCCCGCTCTGCAACTGCCCCTCCCCTTCTCCCTCCCTCACGCACACCACGCCTTCTCGCGCTTCTTACCGACGCACCACACGCACACACGCACTCAACGGTCAAGGCAGCATGCTGCCCTCACCGAACAGGCCAAGCTCATCCGCTACCTGGATGCCGACCGACAAGCTCGCGCCTGGCAATCGCGGCTGTAGTGAGGCATCTCCCCTCCTCCCTAAACCCCGGCCGAGAGCGTCCATGTGCCACTTGACCCAGCCAGCGTCACGCAACATGTCCGCCGTCCCTGCAGCGACGACCTCGTCGTCGAACATTGCCCCGCGGGTTGCTGCGTCGTCACTCTTGGTCAGTGACTCCTTACAAGGCGGTGGAGGCATCTTTGGCAGTGGCGGCAGCGACAGCGACGGAGACGATAGCGCCGGCGGCTCCAGCGATGCCAACGGTGGCGCGGCTGGCGGCAATGGTGGCCTTGCGTTTGGTTCTCCACCGGCGTCGCTCTCCGAGTTCCTCGGTGTCTTCGCGTATGCTGTCCGCCTGCAGTCGTGGACGAGTTGGCTGCTGGCGGCCATGTTTCATCTCTTCCACCTGCTGCTCATTTTTTCCTTCTGGAGCAGTCCCATCCTCTACCGCTCCACCGTCCTCTCCCAGGCGGTTGCGAAGTCGCTGCTCGAGGTGCAGGATGTCAGGAAACACAGAGGGGGCAACGCTGAGTGCAGCAACAACGGCAGAACAAGGCTGAGCGCTGCGGCGGGGAAGGGCCCGAGCGGCGTGGAGGCGGCCGCCCTGCTGCGCTCCAGCGAATCGCCGGCGCCGGTCTTCGCCGGGAGCGTGTGGGCCATTCACGACTCCGTCTTTTTCCTTGAGGAGGGCCATGCCGTGAGGCCCACGGCGATAGCGGGCAGCTTCTCCAGCCTGGGGGGCAAGAATCACCACGGCGGCGCCACCAAAAGTACCCCGTATGCTGCTCGGGACGTGCGCGACGGTGAGAACGCCAACCACGGCACTGGCGATGATGCGACAGACAGCATGGACCAGGGCAAGCCCCGCGGCAGCCCGCACACATGCATTTTGCCGCACAAGCCCGGCGACGATGTCGGTGGCGGGGGTGGCGCGCAGAAGACTGTTACGCCTGCGGCTGCAGTCTCTACGGTACGCGAGGAGACTCGCGCCTCCGCCATTGGCCTGAGCAGTCAGCTGCGGCCGACGGTGCCATGGGGCTCGTGCAGCAAGGATGAGGGTCGCCACCGCGCTGCCGCGACGAGTGACGGCCCTGGGACGCTGCGCTGGTTCGCAGGGTCTCCTCCCATTGCGCCGGAGCACACTCTGTCGCAGCGTAAGAATGCCAGTCGCGGGCGAGTCGCGCTGTCGCAGATCATCGACGCGTGGGCGGCGTCTCCGCTGTATTCGTCTCCGCTGGCCCTGGCCCTGTTTTACCACCTCTATGGCGTCGGCTGTGTCATCCTGCTGCTGACCGTGACGGACGGCATGCTCACCGGGCACTTCTCCGCACTGCGGCTCTGCATCGGCTTTGCTGAGGTACTGTGGTGCGTTCGCCACGGCGCGCACGCTTTCCTTATCTACTGCTGGATGCTCGTGCTCTCGCACTGGCCGCATCGCGCGATGTACTCCCCCGACGACGCGGTGTTTCTTCAGCAGGGCACGCCGTACGCGGTGGTGACCAAGAAGACGGGACAGGTGTCCATGTTTTGGTTTTACAGAGCCGCCTTGGCCGTCGACGGGGGTGCCGAGGGCGGCGGTGGTCACGGAGGCGCTGGCACGTTGCTTGTGAGTGAGATCAACCTTCCGTACTATCTCTACGATCAAGTGTGGTACCTCAACCCGCTCGCCGAAGGCATCGAGGTCTTCTACGTCTGCCTCCTGTTGCTGTGCCTCGTGAAGGATTTTCACCGAGTGCTGGACGCCGTCGTTGGCGTGCGTGAGCTTATGGAGCCGGAGGGGTGTGTGCGCTGCCCCCTCTGCGGTCAGCTAATGGTGTTGTATGAGCAGCGCAGCCTCTTTCGGGCCAACTCTACCTACGAACCCGCCCGCGGCCACATATCATGGTCCGGGTGGCGGATGAGGTGGTGGTGGCGTTGGCTACGCAGCGCCGTGCGAGGCAGCAGCAGTGGCCATCGTTTACCAACACCACGTCTGCCGAGTCCTCTCTGGCGCTGGTTCTTGCCGGGGTGGCTCGGCGGAGGCCCGCTGAAGACGCCGCTGCTGGCCTCCACGACCGCTGGCGCACCCACGGATGGCGGTGACGCCTCCCCCACAGCGTGTATGGGCGACGAGAGCACCTACACACTCGCCGAAATACTCGAGGATTTCGAGTTCTACGAGCAGTCAGCTGTGCGTCGCAGCGCGGCGGCGCCGCAGGATACCACCACAGCGGCGACGGCGCATCTCATGCGGTGGCTGACGGCGATGCCACGCGCGGGGCGGTCGCCGATGGTACAAGTGCGGGACGGCGAGCACAGTCGCAGCAGAGGCCACAGTGGCGGCTTCTCGGCTGAACAGGACGAGGAGAACGTCGAGGCAACGGCGGGTGCGCTGGCGCTCGGGTCGTCGGGCTCTTCGTCGTCTGAAGAGTGTGTGAGCGCGGGGCTGGTGAAGGTGGCGCCTGCCGCCGCCCCCGCAACGCCTGGCATGGACGGTGCTACGGCACCGACACACGGTGCCCCGACAGCGTTCGCCAAGACAGGGCGTCCGCACCCCTCGCCGACCCATTTCGTCGCGGCTTCCATCCCCGCCAGTCCCACTTGTCGTCGACACGGCCGCAGCCATGGAAAAAACTGCCGCCGCTCACAAGGCCATTTGCACGGGTCGTTGAACAGCAGTCAACAGTCGTTGACCCCGCCGCAGCGCCCGCAGCGCCGGACTCGATTCACGGAGGAGGTGCTGTACTGGAACCGTGCCACGCGGCACGTGCATCACCGGTGCCCAAGGCTCTACTTGGATGCACAAGAGGCGACCGACGATGAAGACGCTGACGAAAGCGACGGCGGCAGCACCTCGTGTGAGTGCAGCAGCGAAGCCTCTTCAGCGATGTCCTCCACTGCAGCCACGACGACGTCCAGCTCACTTACTCAGCCGGCGACTAACGCATCGGCGCGCCCGCACGCTGGCAACCCACTGACGGCGGCTGACTGTGCGAACTTCCACCAAGGCGTGTTGCGCCGCTCCCTCTCTCCGCGCGCTGGGCCGGGTAGCTCAGCCGCTGGGAGAGGGTGTTGCTACACGCCCCAGCCCTCTGCTGAGCTGGACGAGTCAACGCGCTTGCACGAGAAGCGGCTCCAGCAGCAGCCGCAGCAGTGCACAGGCAGGCATCAAGACACCTCCGCGACAGGTACCTCGACGCACCAGCGTAACTACCGGATCATCAGCCCGGACTTTTCGGGGGCGTCGTCAAAGCTCTTTGCACAGGGTCTGCCACCACAGTTGGCTGCTAACCACATCACTCAGCGCGGCCTGTACGACCCCAACAAGGCTGGCGAGGACGAGTTCAGGCCCGGCAACGCCTTTCAGTCGTACGATCGTGCAGGGTATCTGTCGCGGCTCACCCACAGTTGGCTGAACCCGCTGCTAACATTTGGGCTGCTGGAGCCGACACTGCTGCGACAGGAGCGCTTCTTGCCCTCGCTACCGGAGGAACTGTTGTCACTGGACAACATCGCGATGCCGGCGTGGCGTTTGTGGGTTCATCGAAAGCTGTGGTTCGCCGCCTACGTGGCGAAGCCGGGGAAGCTCCTCATTCCCGGCAACGAAGCTATGGATCGCGCCGAGGAGGAGTTGATGTCGCTTGCCCACCTGCACAAAACCGACCTCAGCGAGAGTGGCGAGGATACGGGAAGCTCGGACGGCAGGCAGACCGCTGTCATGCTCGGCCATACGTCGTTGAAGCAGGCAGCTAAGTTTCGTCCGCAGCGGCCGCGCCGGTGCTGGCAGGAGAGACTCCTGTGGACTCTCTTCGCGCCGGTACGGTGCATCCTCGCGACACTTTTCTATCACGTATACATTGGCACATCGCGCACGGTGCGCCGCACACGGCGACGTCTTGCTCGCGAACTGCTGAAGGATCGCCTTACCACCGCCGCCGAGAACCTGCACGACTCCAACGGCTACCAGACCGTGGAGTCGAGCGAGGCGATAGAGGGGGCGACGTTGGCGCTAGGGGACATGGCGTCCTCGTGCGACAGCAGCGCTGCTGCGCCATCATTCGGCTCCGCCATGCCGACCCACATGCGCCGGCAGCTTGTCCTCAGTGATGTGAGCCTGTACCACCTCTTCCTCGAGCACCGCTGCGGCCGCCGCTTTCTGTTCGTCGCGGCACCGCTGCTGCTGCTAAGTGAGCTCCTGACCGTGGCGGTGGTGCCTGTGCTTGAGCTGCTCACTGTGTGTCTGCAGCGCGTGGACTCCAGAATGGTGCCGCATCGCCGCGAGGCCCCGAGCGATCAAAGCAGCGTAACGGAGGCTCTTCTCTGCATCAACCTGTTGGGGGTGCTGCTGGTGCTGCAGGGTGTGGTGCAGAGCGCCTATGTGGGTCAGGTGCAGCAGGCCGCAATGGAGGCGCGTACGTGCGTCTTCGCAGTAGTGCTGGAGAAGACGCTGGCGCTCCCCCTCGCGCAGCGCACCTTCACGGAGGCAGAAGTGGTGGCTCTGGCCACAGAGGAGGCGGCGCGTGTCGCAACGTGCTTGGGGTCGCTGCATCAGACCTGGTCATGCCCGCTGCGAGTGGCACTACTGTTGCTGCTGCTCGCCAACTATGTAGGCTGGGTGGCCGCCGCAGTGGCCGGTGTTGGATCGCTCCTCGCCGTGCCGCTCTTGCGCCACCCTTCGCACGAGGTGCGGCAGAGGCGGCACGAGGCGCTGGAGGCAACAGCGCCACGCGTCGCCCTACTGCAGCGCGCTCTGAGCCACGTTCACAAGGTTAAGGCCATGTTACTGGAAGGGCGTCTGGCTCACTGGCTGCGGAAGGCGCGCGTGATAGAGGCCTCCTGCGCTGAGGCGGTGGCGATGGCGGAGGGCACGGCCGGCATGTTGGCCGGCGGGGTGGAGTGTCTGCTGATGGTGACCGCCCTCGGCGCCGAGTGCGTCCTCTCCGCCAAGGAACTGCGAGACATGGATGTGTTGGTACCCGCGCTTGCCATCTTCGTGCTGCTGACGATGCCGCTGCTGGAGGTGCCGGCGCTTTTCAGCGTGGTGGCACGCGGCTTTCTCTCGATGAAGTGCATCGAGGCGTACCTGCGGCAGAGGCCCGACGAGTTTGCCGGGACGTGGGTGGATCTGACCAGCTTCACAGCGATGCAGCAGCAGCTGCGCGTGGAGAACCCCGGCAGCACACTGCTCAACTACCGCCGTGGCAGCGTGGTGTGCCGCAACTCGTCTTTCACGTGGCAGCATGACCTGAGCGAAGAGGCGCCGTCGACGCTTTTGCGCGACGTCAACTTCTGCATCGGGCCTGGTCAGTTGGCCGTAGTGCAGGGCTCCATGGGGGCCGGCAAGAGCACCCTGCTCTTGTCCATCCTCGGCGAGGTGAACTTGTTTGTGTCGTCAGGGTGCTCGACGAACGGCAGCCTGGCGGGATGCAGGTCTGAGAACACGTTGTCCGTCCTCTCCGCCAGCGAGGCAGCGGCGCTGGCGGCCGTATACACCGGCAGCGCACCTGGCGCCGTGGGGGACAGCAACCGGCGCGACCCCGGGCCCGCCGCTGCGGCGACCTGCTCCCCGGTTTTCCCTACGCCGCCGAGCAACACCATCAGTCTAGTCGACGCCGCCACACTTGGCATCTTTGTGGCATCGCCGACGGACTCCGCCGAGGCAAGGCGGTGTGTCAGCGCGGAGCAGACACTTTCGGCTGTACCCGGCAATAATGCAGCAGCGGCGCAGAGGGCGCTGGCCGGCATCACCTCGACAGCGACTGCTGCGGCCAGGACCTTCATGGCACCAGGCGGTGCGTCGCTGGGTGGCTACGTTCGAAGCACGGCGTCGAAGTTGTCTGCCAGTAGCCTTGCTGGCGATCGCGCCAGTGTGTGCTCTGCTACCACTACGAACACCTCACAGCTTAACCCCACCGGCCTGGAGGGCGACGACAGCAGCACTGGCGGCTTCCTCGTCTTCGGATCCTGCGCCTACTGTGCCGAGGTACCCTGGCTGCAGAACGACACCATCCGCGCCAACATCGTGCCCGGCGGTGGCCCGGTGCTGGAGCGGTGGTACTGCACGGTACTGCGTGCGTGCGCGCTGAGCGCGGAGGTGGCGGCGCTGCCGCATGGCGACGCGACCGTGATTGGCGAGAGAGGCGAGCGGCTGTCGCTAAGCATGCGGTGCCGCATAGCCATTGCGCGGGCCGTGTACTCCAAGTCACACGTGTACCTCATGGACAGCGTCCTCTCGCCACTGGAACCGCCCATTCAGGAGCACATCATCCGCGAGGTGTTCCACAGGCTGCTGCGCAAGAAGACGGTTGTTTTGGCCAGCAACGTCGGACTTCGATCGCTGCGGCCGCATCGCGTTTTCAGCGTGGTGAATGGCGTGGTGCGCGAGGACACCGACTTGTACACGGCTGTCTCCTCTCTGCATGCCCGTGGTGACGAAGATGACGAGGAGGCACTGATGCAGCGACAGGCAAGCGACTGTGGTGGCATTGCAGCCGACGGTGATGATGGTGGCGTGTCGAAACGCGATAGCAGCGCGTGCCAGGCCATGACCCTGCCTCTGCCAACACTCTATGCCGAGGAGTTCGCGGAGTCGCAGGAGGCGGCCGAGGCGGAGACGCCTCCCAAGGATGTCGCGCTGCCGAGGACCGCGAGCACCAACGTGGCGAGGTGGCAGCCGTCGACCTACTTGAAGGCGCCCACCGCAGCACCGTCTAACCCTGCTGCCGATCCTGGGGTGCCGCTCCACGGCGTTAACGTCGACGACCCTGGCTGTGCCAACAACCTTAGCGAGCAAGGCAGCAGCACCAGCGCCGGCAGTGGCAGCAACAGCACCTGCTCCAACGACCGGTGCATGAGGAGCCACTACGCCCAGCTACTGCAGCGCGAGCGTCCTCTGCGCCACCGCCACCGCCTCTTCCTCTTCATTTTCTTGCGCTTCATGGGTGGGCAGGTGGCGTGGGTGTTATTGACGGCGCTCCTCCAACAGGGCATCTCTCTGTGCGTCGATATTTGGACTGCAGCGTGGCTGGCAGTAATGGCGGCGCACGCAACGCGTTCCGCAGTCGGTGCAACGAAGGCAGCCGTAGCAGGCCGGTCGTTCTCGTCTCGAGTGGCAGAGCAGCTGTACACGTGGGCCGCCGTCAGCGACCTTACTTTCATTGGTGTGTTGTCTGCGTTGTGTGTCTTGGCGATGCTGCTCACGCTGCTCCGCGCCCGCGCGGTGTACGTCGGCGTGTACGGGACGATGCACTTCATCTACAACCAGATTGCATGTCGTGTGCTGCACTCGCCAGCCTCTTACTTCGACAGCCGCATCATTGCGCTCGTGACGCGCGTGCTGCGCGACGACGGCGAGGTTGCCGAGTACTGCGTGCTGTCCACGGCGGAGACACTGCTGAGCTGCAGTGCGCAGGTGGCGTTGGTCGTGCTGTGGAACGCCTTTGTGAACCCCGTTTTTATACTGCTGCTGCCGATGGCCGTGTCCATGTTTTACCACATCTCGCAGCGCCACGCAGTGGTGCTGCGCGAGGTGCGCCGGCTGGAGCTGGGCTCGGTGAATGGCATGGCCAACATCCTGCGTGAGGTGTATCAGGGCGCCACCACGGTGCGCTGCATGGCTCTGCAGGACCGACTGCGTGAGGAATTCTGCCGTGCCCTGGATACGGTCAACACGGCCTCCATGGTGGCCTACCTGACGGATTGCTGGGTGGAGCTGCGACTGCACGTGCTTGCCACCCTCGCCATGTGCATCGCTGCTACGGGTGGCGTCATCTTCACGTTCTCCTACTCACGACCAAGCTTCACGGCAGTGGCCGTGATCGCTTGCCTGCGGGCCGGGCCGGTGCTGACGCTGATGTGCCGCAGCCTCGGCGCCTTCACGGTGAAAGAGTGGATCTCGGTACAGCGGCTCATGAGCCTGTGGGGCGCGCCCCAGGAGCCGCTGACCCTCGTCGGCGAGGCGGACCTTTACACCTACAGCCACGTCCGTCGCAGTGCGAGAGGGCCGTGTGTGCTGGAAGGTGGGGATGACGCCCCTGTGCTCAAGAATGTGAGGTTGCCGACGGTGTCGCTCATCATGGGGCAGGGGTCTCATTCCGGGCAGCGCGAGGCCCGTCAAGAGGCGAGGGCGGAGCGGCGTCGTCTGCGTCACGAGCAACAGAGTCAGCAGCGACAGTGGCGGCAGCAGCTGGGGCAGGCCGGCGGTGAGGACGGCCTGGCTGACTCGCATGCCCCCGCACGGCTCTCCGCATTCAATGATGACCCTTCGTCGTCGTCCTCATCGTCCAGGGAGCGTAGGGCTACTGGTGCTCCAGGCGAATGTTGCGCTACTCCGCTTCCTCTGCTCGAGCTGATCAACGTGTCGGCGCGCTATCGCACCACGCTGCCGTACGTTCTGCGCCACGTGAACCTGGCCGTCTTTCCCGGCGAGCGCCTTGGTGTGGTGGGCCACGCTGGACAAGGCAAGAGATCCATCTTCAACGTGCTGCTACGCCTGGTTGACGTGATCGAAGGCGGGGGCGTCTTCGTGGACGGCGAGGACGCGGCGCGGATACCATACCCCGTTCTTCGAAGTTGGTTTGGCCTTCTGTCACAGGAGCCACTTCTCTTGCAGGGGTCGTGGCGCAGCAACCTCCTCCTCGGCTACCATTTCGCTCACTACATGCTGATGGACGGCGCCAACGGCGGCGCTGACCAACTTTTCCTACCGACCACGCCGCTTGCCCGTCAGCAGCTGCAGGCAGACGCACGCCCAACATCAGTGAGGGCCGCCGCGGCGGTCACCGCACAGCTGGCAGTAGAGGCTGGGGAGCGTGAGCCTTTGCTGCAGCGGGGCGCTACTGCTCCCACTCGCGGCGGCACCGGGGCTGCTGCTGGACCAGAAGACAGCATGGGGTCTGTCTCTGCGGTGGAGAACAGGTACGGTAGCACCGACAGTGCTCCGCCATACATGCAAGCTGGAGGCGGTGAACGTGCTAACCTGCGGTTTATGGACACCACAGCCGACTTTGCTTTCACCAGAGACCAACGGCACACCTCGGAGGATGGCGGTCGCCGTGGCGGTGGCTGTGGCGTGGCCTGCATGGTGGGCGCGGCAGCTCGACGGCTCCGCGACAGCCTCACATCCTTTCAGCGCTGCTTCAGACGCAGAGGCGACAGCGGTTACAACGAGGACGTCCCGCCAGGGAGTGCCGGTGGAGGTGACGGCCGCCGCCGCCGTAGCCGTGGCACGGGCAGCAAGGAAACCCATCCGCACCACCTTTCCAGGCATGTGGTTGAGGGGCTGCGGCAGCCTGTGGAGGACGCTGTGCTGTGGGAGGCGCTGCGGTCCGTTGGACTCGATGCTGCAGTGGAGTTGAGCGGCGGCCTCGATGCCCCGCTCGTCGGCCTCAACCTGACAGAGACGGGGCTGACGGATTCGCAGTGCCGTCTTCTCTGCCTCGCGCGTGTGGTGCTGAGGAGGCCACCGATTGTGCTCCTGGAAGACGCCGTCCACTCCGGCGCTGAGGCGCAGACGGACCTCGCCATTCACCGCGTCTTGGCGAATGAGCTGCGCGAGTCGACGGTGTTGATCATTGCCCACCGCATGTCCACGCTGCTGAACCTCTGCACGCGTGTCGTGGCGGTGCAGGGAGGGACGTTGATGCCTATCACGGATCTGAGGCCGACACTGGCGTCAGCGGTCACGGCGGATGCTCCAGGGGCAGGCGACGGGCTTTTGTACGCGGCTTCCACGCGGCCGGCAACGGCGGTGCTGGATCTGGTCGTGCTAAAGACGCTCTCCGACCACCTAGAGTAGCCGCGCGTCTGTAATCTACGTGTCGTGTTGGAGCCTAGTATGACGGCGGGGCCGACCGAGGGGGACGTGGACCACTTTATACCTGTGCGTACACTCGCCGATCTCACCGCACACGAGCGCATGCTCGTCCTCGTTCACGTGAAGTTTGACGCACTTGGACGGCTGTCGGGGTGCTCACTGCATCGATGGGAAACGACGACACACACACACACAGACACAAGCACGCACAGCATAGAGATGGAAGGCGTGGCGGCGTATGTTGCGGGCACGAGTGCGCAGATGACGTCATCAAGTGCCCCGAGCAGCCGATGTCGATGAAGAGGGAGAGAGAGCGATCAGTAGCGTGGGTGGGGAGGGTTGAGGTAAGTACGCTGATGCCGGTACTGCTGCTACTGCTGTTTTCGAGTACAGACGATCATCCATTGTCCCCCGCCACCGCCACCCCCCTTTCCCTCGCGAGGCGGGTGGGGCGTGAAGGTAATGGTTTCCGTGCCACTTGCAGCGCTGCCACCCAACCACGCTCATATTGGCAGCCACTCCTCCTTCTTCACCGTCCTCGCATGCACTTTTCGGGCTGTCTCGCGCGTGTGGGCGTGTATGTGTCGAGTGAGGACGGTGGTGGTGCGCATCGACTCGGAGGCCCCCTCACGTCACGGTAGGCAACCCCCTTCTCCCTCCACGCATACGCGTGCACACATAAGGGCTCGTGCATTCGCCCACACTTACGTACCTCTGCGCTGCGCTTGAGCTGGAGCCGTTTCTCCGCTTTTCGATCTCCTCCCCCACACACTACGTGCGCAATGCATGCAGCGTGCGGCGACGTCCTGCTCAGTGCACCCCACGCTTTCTATTTCTCTGCCTCCAGCTTTCTTCTCCTTTATCTGCTCATCTTACACGAGGCAAGGGATGCGCCTGCTCTGACGCCGTTTCACAGAACCGAACAACCAAGTGCCCACACTCAGATAGACTCACGCAGGCGCACGGCTGCTTCTCCTCAACACACATCACCGCGTGCGTTGTCTGCCTCTCGCAGACGTCTTCCTGCGTATCGGTGCCTGGGCGTGTGCTACCCACTCACACCGCGCCGTGACGCAAGAACGTTGTCGTGGTGGTGGTGGTGGGGCGGAGAGCCTGTGCCCGTCGTGTTTCTACGCGTCTTATGCGCCGCCTCCATCCCTTCTTGTACGAGCGTTCACGAGTAGCGGAAGGCGTGGGGCGATGGGAAGCTTTAACGTATTGGCGCCCAAGCGAGCGATGCAGCTGCGATGCGTGCGCGTGGCAGCGGTGGCGGTGGCCAGCGCATCATTGCCGTACCGCAGCGCCGCTGATGGTCTTCTCACAGCTCCCAGACGACCAGCGGCGAGAGGACTACGCGAAAGATGGCCTGCGGATGAGTGCGTCGCCGTTTTGAGCACGGGCACGGGATCTCTCCGGACTGCCTGGAGAGGCGAAGGGCGACGGACATGGACACCAAGGCGGCTAGTGACGCAAGCGGATGACATCTGCACCATTGGCACATGCGGCTGCATGAGCGATGCCAACGCTGACGTTGGTCCTGCTACAGCGACATCTCTGGCGAGCGCTGCCGTGTGCACGCGCTCTCCACTCGCAGGTTTGCGTGTGTGGTGTGCTGCACTGGAGACGCCTCGCCGCTCCTGCGCATCTCTCGCGGGAGTGGCGCATGCACCGCCTGGCCCGTCGCACAACTCGCACCGGTTGCGCGGGTCTTATAGAAAGCGGCACCCCTCAGATTCCCTGCCAGCATCAGCTTCGCGGTACACGAAGAGATCCCAGCAACACAGACGAGCTCAGGCGCCTGCTGGAAGACCCCCGAGGCCGCGGCGAGAGCAAAACGGCGACGCAGGACGGCTGCGGACACCAGTTGACGACTACCGCGATGACGCTCCTCCATCGCAGCCGGAGGAGGTGCCGACAGCAGACGACGTAGACGGCGCCTCTGTCGCTGACGGTGACATGGGTGCATCCGGTGCGGGTGGCGCCGCTTCTTCGTCTGCGGTGGCTCATGACGCGGAGGCAGGATGGGGGCTGGAGGACATGAACTCTCGAACGGGAAAGACGCAGCTGGAGGAACTGTACGAGCGCACTCGTGATCGAATCCGTGCCATCCTCGAGGGGCCACTGCCCGCGATGCCACAGGACGGCAGCGTCGATCCCGATTTTTTTGTAGGCTTTACATCTTACAGCTATCAGCTGCGAGACCAATACCGCGCCATCCTTGCGCGCGAGCTGCAGGTGCCGGTGAAGGCGCTGCGGCTGTCCGTTGCGTGGAGTGGCCGCTTCGACGTGCAACGCTTTGGGCGGGCGCAGAAGGTGTGTGGCGTGTCCCTTGATCGGCGGGTACTGCTGGCAGCGACGCACAGCGAGAGGGAGAAGAACCGGGGTACTGGGCTAGGCCGAAAAGAGGGCGACTTTGATGCCAAGACGCGCATCCCCGAGGCAGATGAGGCATCATCCTCGTCGTCTGCCTCGGCGCTTCCATTACCCGAGGCACTCCAGAAGCGCATCCATGCCCTTGTGGCCGCCATCAACGGACGTAGGCGTGAAGATCTCCTGCAGATGTCGTTCTTCCAAGCCTCGCCACCGATCCCGGAGGTGGAGTTCGCGCTTACCCGACGAGAGCACAGACTTTTGTACCACCTGCACGAATGGATACGGCGCCACGTGTTGCAGAGTGCAGTGGTGGTCGTCGTGTACGGTGTTCCTCCTCCGCTGCCAAGTACCACCCCTGACGATACGCAGGGGACTCCAGCTACGCTTCATTTTTCGACAAGCTTGCCCGAGCGGCGTGAAGCTACGCACGACACTGCTGACGCCACAAACAGCGACGCAGCTCAGCAGGATCCGTACGTGCGGTGGGAGCGCCTCTGCCGCACTCGCACGGCAGCGCAGAAACTCGAGGTGCAGGACAAGTGGCTGCGACTGCTTCATCGACGCAAAGTGGTGCCGTTGATGATATCGCTGACTGCGCTGGCCACCGACGTTGCCGTGGCGGTGGTGCGCGGCGAGGTGCCTCACATCGACTTACAGCACGCAAAGCAGGAGACGGCGGAGGTGAAGCAGGCCGGTGAGGAGCACGCGGCTGCGTCGGCCACGTCCTCGACGAGTCCGGCAGCGTCGCCGTTGGTACTGAGTGCGAGTCTGCAAGACGTACTGGTGCGCATCGCAGCGGCGTCGTCGTCATCGCCACCGTTCACGACGGACGATGGCGGGGCATCTGCGGAGGACAAAGATGACCATGCTGCATTTCTTCGTCACGCCCAAGACGTGATTGCTCCACCACACGGTGCTGACACCGCAGCTTCCGCAGCAGACGTCACTCCGCTCTTCCGACCTGCTTCCACTGCCCAGAAAACGGCGACGATGCGTTGGGTGCGGCTTGTCTACCAGGCGCTTCTTTTGCGAGAGGCGCAGGGTAGCACTGACTGCAGCGGCCGCACGGATGCCGAGGAGTCAACCATGCGCATTTCGCACCAAGCGTCGCTGCCCGCGCTCTTCGCTCAAGGCGCCTACGCTGGTGGCCAAGGGGAGGTTGCTTACCTGCAGCACAACCGCGCCGCGATGGACGCGCTGCTGCTGCGTCCGCACGAAATCTCCTTCAAGAAGAAGTTTCTCAGTCGCATGCGCAATGGGCACCGCCGGCTGCGCATGGAGGATGAGAGCGCCGCGCCGTACGCTGTGAATGGGTAAGAACCCGAGAGAGGGAACGGAGAACGGCTGGCCGCACGCGCATGTGGCTCCCCTCCCCTCCCCCTCTTCCTCTCGCCGTCAGCCGCGTCATCACATTGTGTCTTCACTTGGCCTTCCCCCTCACTTTAAAAACTTCTGTGGCCCGCTCGAATCAGTGCACACCGCCCCTCCAGCGCGCACCTGACACACCATCACGCCCTCCGCCTCGCTCCTCTCATCTTCTCCTCACCTCGCAGTACAGTTGAGCTGGCGCCCGCGTGTGGGGTGAGGGCCAGGATGGGTGCCCAGCATGGGTGGCCGGGGGAGGGCTGGGTGGGTGAGTGGGTGGGTCGAGGTGGGAGATGTGCCGCTGCGCCCAAATGCGCACCATCGCATAAGTAACGGAAGAGCGAAATAATTTGGCAGACAATGCTTCGCACGCTCTCTCAAACAAACAAACGACGTTGGACTCGAGACATGGCGACAGGCTGCAGCGGATGGCCACGGACGTCTTCGAAGGTCTGGGACGTGTGGCCTTGAGCACCACTCCCTCCTGCTTCTCACTCTCTCTACGTGTGTCTGCGTAGGCGGTCTGTGTATGCACAGATGCGGTTACACTGACGAGTCGTCGCTCGCTGGCCCCCCCTCTCCCCGCGCACAGGGAGGGGGGGGTCGCTTGACAGTCACACTCAAGCCGCAGAGGCGAGCTCTATCTGCTCAGTGCGATCCCCTCTTCTCTCCGCTTTCTCTATCTCTTCTCCATTTCTCTCGACCTCCTCTGCCTGTCGCCGCTGCTGCCGGTGGCGGCAATGCGAGTTCGTGTCTTCATCTTATCGGTCTCATGGGACGCACACAGGCACAGACACGGCTCCGTCAAGGTGGATTGGAGGAGCACCATCGCTTGGAATCAAAAGCGGCCACCGCACTCGTCCGTCCATCCGTCGCCGCCCCTCTCCCCCCCCCACGGCGTTTCGCTCGCCTGTGCGCTTGCTGACTTCACACAGTCTGCGTGCTTCATCTGCTCTCCTCACTTCGCCTGGGCGCCTTGCCGCGACGTTGGTCGCCACTGTCATCAGCCGCATCACTGCTCGCGTTATCAACCCGCCCCACCAGCGCTGGCCGTGGTCACGTCTACGCATCTCTGGCCACAAACACTCTCTCTATCCATACCGTAGGTTGTGTGTCCAGTGATGGAGCGCACCGAGTTTGTCGACAGCACCTACAGGGGTGGCGGCGGCGGCCGAGGTGCGGACGCCTTCCTGATGAACGAGTCGTCCTCACTGCAGCGCACGGCCAGGGCCCGAGCCCACGCAGCGCAGTACTTCATGGAGATCGACAACGCATGTATGCCGCTGTTGCCCGATGACCCGGAGAAGCGCATCTCGCTACATCGACAGCTGCGTGGACGTTACAACCCCACACAGATCCCCCTCTCCTCTCTCTCGTGTGCTGCCTACCTCGGCGCCAGCGATGTTGCACAGTTGGCGGCGCTGTTCCGGCAGTACAACTTGTTTTCTAGCGAGATGATCAACACCCTCCACAGGGACGACATCGGCGGCGGCGGCAGCGGCACAAGCAGCGCAGAGGGGAGGGGCAAGGCTGCGGTGGCGGCGGCAGCGACGGCGACAACGGCGAAGGCACCCAAGAGTCGACCCCGATCGGCCGGGCGCGACGGCGAAGCGACTCCACAGTCGCCCTCAATGGTCCGCCCTACAGTAGGAACTGCCCCTCGGCCTCCGGTGGTGCTGGATGCTATGCATGGTAAGACTGGCATGGGGGTGCTGCGGTGTGACGCGCGGCCACAGCATCCGTCGGCATTACCATCCGTACGCCCGAGTTCCGCCTCGCCCCGGGCTGCTGGTGTCTTAGCCGCTGCCGCTGGGGCGGCTGTGACGCCTTCACTCTCCACGTTGCCCAGTGTGAGAAGGGCGGAGGGGGAGCCGGTAGCGCCTACACTGGCCGAAATGGCGGTGGGAGACCGGCGCGAGCTAGCGGAGCCCTTTACCAGGGAAAGCAATGACGCTGCCTTGACCACCGGATGGCTTGTTGAGCTGCTGCTGGAGATGGTGATTGAGAACTCCGCCCAGTCGGTAAACGCCAGTGTCGGGGGCGGTGGGGCTTCCCCTGCAGCGGCGGGGGTCGCATCAGGACAGCCGCCGATGCCCCCTGTCGGGTCACTGTCTCAGCCGCGGCCCGGCACAGGCAGTCATCATCCCTACAGCAACGCCAATGCCACCCACGTGGGGCTGGCGTGCTTAAACTCCGTGACGATGTTGTGCCAGACTCGTCGCCGCGACGTGCGTGTGGATCAGCTGCGCCACTTCAAGGCAGAGTTGACCGACTGGGCAGAGCGCCTCGCCCAAAGGTGCGATGAGGGCGAGCACCGGGCGGCGTGGCATCAGTGCGTTGCGCAGGAAGAGGTCCTGCAACGCTACCAAGCGTGCGTCCTGCAGAGCCAGGTGCCAAGGCTGATGGGCGCCTCGCTGACTGGTGCACCTGGCGGCACTGGTGGAGCGCTCTCCTCGCGTCCCAAGATGCTGAGCTTCGTGAACTTCGAACCTGCAGGTACGGTGGTGAGCAACAGGGTTGGCAGTAATGCGTCCCCGCGCCGCAACGGGGGCGCTGGTGGACGTAGCAACGTTAGCTGGGGGCCGCCGCACGTGGTTCAGGTCGTTTCGCCTGATGCGGCGCCGACTTCTACATCACGTGGCACTCTATGCCCATCACCGCTTGGCTCAGCTGCAAGGCTGATTGCGCCGTCTTGGGACCCTCAGTCGAAGGCGCTCCCCGCTGCGGTGCGGCAGCAGGCAGAGGTCAGCAGCAGCACTCACTCGGACACTAGCGACGCCGACGAAGTACTTTCGATGCACGACAGCGACACCGGTTGCGGCCTCGTGCATCCCTCTTTTCCAGTAGGGATGCTCCACTCCACCACCTCCTCTTTAGCCGGGTCGATGGTGATCTTGCCATCCAACACCACCGGACCGGGCGCGAGTGTGGTGCCTTCGTCCATGAATGTGTCCGTCAGCGGGGTGAGTGGGGCCGCTGCAGATCGAAGCCTGCTAGCAGCAAAGGCGCGGCTCACAGCCCCTGGCTTGAAGGACCTGCTGCAGCAGCCAGCACAGCTGTACGCATATCTATGGACATCGAGCGTGGCAGCGAGGCTGGTGGAGGAGGAGGAAAGGCATCAGCATCACCAGCGCGTGCGGATGGTGCACGGCTCACAGCCGCAGCCGAGCCGCGGCGGAGAGAAGTCTCCCAGCGGCAGCAGCATGGGCCCCACAGAGAGTGCCTTTGGCGCTCGGCGCAGCCGCGCCGCTGCAGTGCAGCATCTTGTGTGCTGGAGCGACGTCGCAAGCAACCTGCTAATCGGACTGGAGGCGACATGGTTGTCGCAGCGGCATGAGGCGGCCTATGCGCGGGTGCCGACGGCGGTGCTGGAGGATCTGTCGGAGATGACCGCACCCAAGAGGGGCGGATCGGGCCGCCACATCGGCGCCGGGAGCGATGCGCACACCGTGCCGCGCTCGTTCACCAGCACCCATGAGGATGGAAGTGACGACGACAGTGACTCACTCGACGATGGGGTGGCGCTCGGCGGCGGTACTAGCAGTGTTGCCGGCGTTGCAGGCAGCGGCCAAGCGTGTCGGCGCCGGCTGCACAAGATCGGCCTCGGCAATGACGCTGTTGCACTGCAGCAGCGGGCGGTGCTGTTCAACAGCCTCGGCGCGGCTGCCGAGGCCACCCTTGGTGCCCTTCATAGTGAGGCGGCAGATCACATTCTCGCCTCCCCGACCTGGCGGTACACTGTCACCAGCAGCAAGGACGGCCTCCTCAAGGTGTGGGACACCACCAGCGGCCAGTTCGTGTCCACGATCCTGAACATTGGGCAGTCCTGGGTGCTCACCATGACTTTCCTGCACGGCGGCGAGTTTCTCATGGTGGCGACGAGCGCGGCGGAGATCACCGTCGTGAACTTTCCGGCTGGTGGGGTGCTGCTGAAGCTGCGTGGCTGCACCTCACTGGCGACGGCGGTGCCGCAGGTCAAGCAGCCGTCTACATTCTTTACAAAGCGCTATGGGCTGAAGCCTGGCGAGTGTGGCCGGCACAAGCCGACGTGCAGCGACGGCGGTGGCTGGCTCGGAGCAGCGGCGGCCGCCCGGATCATGGAATACGCGGAAGGTGAGAGCGAGCCGATTGTGGCGCGGCCCATCGTGGGCTACGTCACGCCCACGGCCGCCTTCTTCGACGCAGAGATGGGCTTCTTCTTCTTTGGCACCATGAGTGGCATGGTCGGCTGCGTGGACCTGACAGCGGTCTTGTCACGCACAGCCCTGCACGCCGCCGCTGCCGGCGCTGGGTGGGCGTACCCGCTGGAGGTGTACGGCTCCGTCCTCGCCCACCCGGAGGTGCTGCCGCCAGAAATAGGCGCCGCGTCGACGCCTGCGTCAGAGATGCCGTTGCCGTCCCTCGACTCCAACGTGACCTACTCCCGTCTGTCCGCCGTTGGTCACCGAAAAACGCGAACAGTGTCGCCGTACTCGTTGGCCGCCGCGGGGATGACCGCGGTCACCAGCAGTGGTGGTTTGCCAGTGAACCGTCTCTTCTTCTGTGGCGTGGGCCACTGCATCATCTCCTCCGACCCCGACGGCGGCATCGTGCGCACTTCCTTCGCGGCAGCCGCCGACACCCTCGACTACGCCCTTGGCAGTCCAACGGTGGTAATGGCAACTGCCAAGCCGATTCGCTTCATGGTGAGCTGCGCCAGTGGCCGCCGCTTCGTCACGGTACACAGTGACCGCCGCGCCTTCTTGTGGGCTGTCGGCCGCACCTTGACGGAGTGTGTCCACCAGTACCCGCAGGAGGCGTACGACATCATTGATGTCTGCTTCATGCCACCGCATCAGCAGGTGGCCATCCTCATGTCGGACCACAGCATCCGCATCTACGACGAAAGGGGGTCGCGTCCCTTGACCTCTATCCTACCCCCGCGCGGGTTGAGCAGCCGAGTCGAGGACATGGCCTCCATGACCCTCAAGTGCTCTGCCAACGACGTTGATGGCTGCCTGACATACTTGCCCACGACGCAGCGGCTGGTCTGCGGGCTGCGCGGTCCCGTCCTGTATGAGCCTGCAGCGCGTGGGCCAGCGCGGGGTGGCGCCTCGATCAGCACCGTCAAGGGTCTCGAGATGCCGGCGGCGACTGATGCGACAGAGGGGATGAACTCGAACCCAGCTGACGCAGCACCCGCATCGTCGACAGAGGGGATGCAGGTGGAGGAGGCGCCTTTGCCCCCTTCGTCGTCGCCGTCGCTGGGGTCGTCGCTGTCACTGCCTCCATTGACGCAGTCGGCCTTGCCCTTCTCTACTCCAACTTCCACCGCTCTCGCAGCGACGCAGAAGGTGACGACTCTCTCGCCGCAGCGCTCGCACATTGCGTCCGTCACCGCGTCGGTGGGCTCTTCCACCTGCGGTGGGATGCGCGGCTTGGGGGGCGAGACCGTCAGCACCGAGACTGAAAAAGCAAAGGCTGCTGCTGCGGCGGCGCAGGAGGTGCGGCGCCAACGCCAGCTGCATGCCGCTCTGCATAAGTGCCATCAGCGGCTGCGGCCTCATCAGACCCACTCATCAGCCGTTATTGGGCTCCTGCTCGACCCCGGGCGCGGCGAGCTGCACAGCTTCAGCACCGACACGTGGTGCGTGTGGTACTACGAGACAGGTAAGCGCTTCCGTGCGCCTCTGCATGTGCCGCGCGCGGCGGAAAAGGAGCTGGCGGTGCGCAGTCGGCGCGCGCTCCTGACGTGCTGCAGCTGGAGCACTGAAGGGCGCACGCGTGTGCTGGTTGGCACACGCGACAGTCGAGTGCTGACGCTGGACGCACGCCTCGGCTCCGTCATGAGCACGACGGACCCATTCACGCAGAGTACCAGAGGCCCGACGTCAGGCGCTAGCAGCCCCACGCTGCTCGCAGATAAAGACGTTGGCGCAATCTCCAGCACCGGGTGCCGCACATTGTTGTGCAGCGGTCACGTGTGCGAGGTCCGCCGGTACGAGGTCACGAGTGCGCCGAAGCCCAGCGGAGAGGAGAACTTCATTTCGATGCGAGTGGAGCTTCCCTCGGCGGCGGCAGCCGTCGCGCCGTCGCCAACGCACGGTGGTGGGACCGTCACTACTGTAGCTCCCGCAGCGACGGCAGCCAAGGACACGAAGTGCACCACAAGCGCCACCCGTGGTGGCTGCAGCGATACCACGATCACGGCCTGCTGCGTGGTGCGGGAGTCTCACCTGTGCCTTGGCACGGCTGACACACAGCTCTTCTTCTACCGCATGGTCGACCGCAGCAGCCCCTTGCACGTGGAGGTGCTGTGCGACGCGCACGGGCTGCCGGACGTCGGCCGCGTTGTGAGCCTGAACTACCTCAACGACCTGGCGCACGACATGCTGCTCGCCGTCGTCGACACCGGCATCCTCTTCCTGTACTCCTACGCGCTGCAGCGCACGCTAGGGCGACATACCTTTTCACCTTTAGGGCCGCAGGTGTTTCTTACCGCATCGCCAAACTTCACGCCACGGGCACACACGCGGGGCCCTCAGCAGCAGGAGCACTACATCACCAGCGTTTCTTTTGCCCGTGAGGTGGTAGGGGTGCCGCAGTCGTCGCTGCTGATGGCCTGTGGTGACTCGGCGGGGTACGTGCATGTCGTGCCTCTCGCCCACCTGCTCGCCGAGGTTTTGAGCGCTACCTCGCGTGATAAAGGCGCGAGTAGCGCAGCGCGCGTAGCCAAGAGTCATGAACTGCGCGTGTCGGCATCCTTTCGTGCCTCGCGCGGCGGTGTGTCATCGCTGGAGCTACTGGCCACCAACCCCTCAAAGCCGACGGTTGCGACGCCCAGTCATGCGAGCATGGAGCTACCCTCCACGGCGCGCATCACGGCCGCCACCTCGGTGGCAACGCCATCTACCGTGCCGTTCTCTGAGCCGCACCTTCTCGTGTTTGCTGCGGGCTTTGATGGCAACGTGCGGGTCTTCAGTCTTTCTCCGAACGCACTACAGCAGGATCTGCTGCCGTTGCCCCACTTCGCCATCGCCACCTACACCAGCGCGTGGTCGGCGGCGACGACGTCGCTGCAGCTGCCCCAGTCCGTCGCCGCCGCCAGCAATAACTGTACGAAAGTGTCGCACAACAGGACAGGGGTGTCCAGCCTGCCAGGACGCAGCTCGTCTTTTCGAACCTTTGGCGGCGGCAGGGCCTCGCTACCGAACCACGCCCTCGGAGCAATGTGCTACGAGGTGAGCACGGTTGGACTCTGTGGCGTGGACACATGGGACCTATGCGACCCGCGCACCTTCAGCGATACCGAGCAGGCCACGGTGATTACTCAAGCCTACAAGGACGGCCACATCGAAGTCGTGCTGCCATCCATCCTCGACGGCGTGGACGATACCGAGGGTAACGCGGACGAGTGCGGAGTGGCCGAGAACGCGGTCAGTGCTCCTGGAGAACGCATCGCTGCCGTCGGTGTGCCCTCCGCAAGGGCGAAGAAGGAAAGCGGAGCCGTGCTGCTCTATGACATCCTGCGCAGATCCAAGAAGCAGAAGCCGGGTAGCCCCACCACCGCCGTCGGCACTAATGCACAGCAGCCGTTGCTTCAACCCCGGTTAGCTGCAACAGCCACCGGCGCCGCTGCGGACGGGGCAGCTCCTCGTCAGTGCGGCAGCGCACCCAGGTCTCGTTCGTCGCCGCCACCGTCCTCGACGCGCATTGCTACACCCGCTGCAACAGCAGCCGTAGCCGACCCAAGGGCTGCCGCAGCGTGGTCAGGGAAGGTAGATGCCGGCACCAACGACGGATCCGCACACCATCCAGGATGCTGCGCGAGCGCTGCGCCGCCTCTGCCCCCTCTGCCGCCACCACCACCAGCGCACTTCATGCCGCACGCAATCGGCGAGTTGGTGCGCAATCCGCTGCCGCATTCATGGAGTTGCTCCTCCAGCATGAGAGACGTTGCCGCGGCATCATTCGCTCTTCTTGATCCGCCCATGCATGACGCCACAGGCTGCGTGCGCGACGGCTACATCCATGGTGTTCTCTCGCCGATCCCGCAAGCGAAGGCGATGCGTAACCCACTTGTGCGCGTGTACCCGCTGGCCCTTCTACGGCAGATGGGCCTGCTGCACCCCCTGGATACCACCCCAGATGTCGACCCAAAGACCGGGCTGCTGGTGCTCATCTCCGCTCACGACGCCTTTAAGCCGTGGAAGACGCGGGTGCTGGGGACCGAGAGCGCGAGCGCTTCCACGGCGGCGCCGAACCTGATGGCCACTTCGCCCATGACCAGCGTCAAGTCGGTACACCCCGCACCGGCAACGGTTGAGGTGGGCCCACCGCCGTCAGCTGCGGAGACGAACGGCACTGACGCGGCCCTAAACGTGCACAAGTGCGCGTACACGTCGTCGTCCTCGTACTCTTTTTCGGAAGCGAGCGGGTCGCTTTGCCCTCGTCGCACTACGGTGACCGCGTGGCCGACACCGCTTTCTCTGACCCCGGATTACACGAGGAGTGCAGGGGCGGAGGTGGAGGCGGGGTGGCGACACAGCAGCCCTGGCGTCGACGATACAGAGCCCGAAACGTCGGTGTTCCTGACGGAGGGAGGGGTAGACTGGACTCGTCGGAGGTTGCACACCACGACCCCCGCCAGTTTTACGTGCTTTCCCGTGCGCGCCCTGGGCACGGCGGCGGTGGCGAGGGAGCCGGGCTCTGCCTCTCGCCGCACGATCACGGAGGAGGAGAAGACTGCTGTGGCAGGTCCGGATGGGTCACAGCGGGTCACCATCTGCGCCCCTTCCACCACAGAGTGGAAGATCGTCTCCGACGCGGTCCGCGATAGCGGGGAGGCGTCGTCGCAACGGTCCATCTCGTCCGCGAACCCGAGCAGTGCCCTCGCGTGGTCGAACCGCTCGCGGCCTCCGTTATTCCTGCCTGTGCCACCCACCTCGGCGCAGTCATTGGCAAGGCAGAAAATGACGTACCTGCGCGGCTCTTTGGGAGGCCTCGATGCAGAGGTGCTCCGCATGAGGGAGGATCAGATGATGCTGGCGCACATGGCTGCCCAACTGGATTGCTCGCGGCAGGTGCCGCTGCCAGCCTGTAGAAACGCTACCGCCGCCGTGGATGGCACAGGGACGCACTCCTCGCCAATGGGCACCCCTCTCTTGGGCGAGTACACCTCTCGACTCATCCGCCTGTGGCGTCAGCGCGCTGGCGACGCGGTGGTGGAGGCCGTCACTGCCGCCCTCAAAGCCCTCGGAGCTGAGGAAGCCGCAGAGCCGCACGGTTCCGCCACCGCCGCTGAGGACACGGGAACAAACACCAGCGCCGGCGCCGCTGCGACCTCTGCCATGTCACACACAGCCGCTGCGCGCGCAAGAGAGCCGAAGCTGGGCAGTGGGAGCTTGCGGACCCGCGGGTTGAGGGTCGGCGATAAGAGGGTGCCGGGAAAGGCGATGTTGTCGCCACGTCAGCGCGATCCTACGGTGATGGTGTCGTCTTCGCGGTCAGAGCGGCGTTCGAGCCACGGAGGCCAGTCCAACCCCCAAACGGCGTACGCCTCACTGCTGCAGGCAAGTAAGTCCACAACGTTCGGGCTCGAGCTCTTAGCCCTGTCGCTGCCAAATGAGCCACAGGGAGCGCCGACTCGCGCGCGGCGCCGCACTGACCGAGGCGCCGACGCATCGCTGTCGGCCGGGGCAGCTGCGGCACCTTCAAGACGGGGAGCAAGGGCGCCCGTGTCGGCGGCAGCAGCAACAGCCGCCTCGTCCAAGGCAGCTCCTCATCTCGAGGCAAGGTTTCCCATGATTGCCGTGCAGCAGGAGGTGCAGCCAATCCGGGTGTGCTTGCCGTCGACGCTCCGCGCCGATGAGGGAGAGCGGATGTGGCTGCGGCGCTTCGAGGCCGCCTTCAACAGCGTCGACAAGTGAAACAAGTGCTGATCGCCGCCATTTGGCACCGCGGGCGGCGCCCCCCCCCCTCTCCTCAGTGCCGCATCTCCCGCGTACCTCCAACAGCTTCCCTCATCGCTCCTGTTCAGCTTCAAGTGCGCTTTTTTTTTGAATCTGGTGAGTAATGGAGCCACCTTGATGTACTCTGCACCGCTTCTCTCGCGCACTCTTGCCTCTCGTTCTCATCTTGAGTTCTCACGCTCTCTCTGGCGCGCTGCGGAAGCTTTTCTGTGCCTGTCCGTGTGTGTGTGTGGTGGCGCCTTCCGCTTCCGCGCAGAGACGCGCAGAGAGCGAGAGGGAGGTGCTTGATGCTTCACTGCATCTCTTCTCTTGCGCGCGTATCCGCCCTCTCTCTTTTCGCAGGTGTTCCGCTCTGTGCGCCCTTCAGCGCCTCATCCAGCGCCGGCGTGCACTGTGGGTTTGACCGTCTCCCACCTCCATCTGTTACTCTTGCACCTGGAGCAGCTCCGCGCCTCCCCCTTCCCCCGCTCATTTTCTCTCTGCACACACAAGCGGCACGCAGTGCACATGCCCAAGAGTGTGACGTGCACACGTGCGTTGGCACCTCGTCTCCAACTCGCGAACGCGTTCGTGCAGCTACGCATTCGGATGCGAGCCCGATATCTGCGCGTGTACGTGTCTGATGTACATAGTAGGTCATGTGCCCTTGTGCCTGTGTATTTCTCTGTACGCTCCCATCTATGTAACGTGTCTGGCCAACCGAGTCCTCCACTTTTGCCATCACTGCCACTGCACACAGCGCGAGAAGCCAAGAAAATCAACCGGACGTCTGTCTCAGCCGAGGCCTCTCCATCGCATGCGATCTTCCTTCGCTCAGATCGCTAGTCCTGCTGTGAAACACGCCTGTGGTGGCGTGTGCCCGCCACCACACCCGTCGCACTCCCCCCTCCCCCTTTTCCCGCTGTGATGCACACCCACGCATCCATGTACGTATACAACTCCTGGCCATGCACTCTCACTCCTCCCTGTTTGTCTCTCCCTTCCCGTCGCAGACGCGGTCATCACTGCCGACGCCCGCGCACGTGCCCACAAACCCGCGACGAACATGCTCGCGGACATCGTCGTCGCCTCAACGTTTGACAACTTACGCATCTGGGTGTCGCGAAGCTAGTGCGCCGGAAGCTCATCCGTTCCAACACGGAAGCTCGGCTGGTAGGGTACTGGTGGTACAGCAGACGGTTTAGGATACCCAACGTGCGCTGACCCATTACCCTGTCCCCATGCGCCCATGTCGCTTGTTCCTATGCCTGTCCCCTGCAGTCCCTCCTCCGTCTCTGCCCGGCTTGTTGCAACCTCACCCCCTTCGCCCGCACCGAACGTGGGCACCGTTTCGTAGTTTTTTTTTTTTTGGGGGGGGGGCCACCGCCACCGCCACCCCCCCCCCCCACCTCGTAAGAGCCGCCCAATCGGCCTCCTTGCACGCACACGCAGGAAGACAGACAGTGGGGGAGAGGGAGGGAGAGTCGACACAGTCGGCTTGCGTTTTCGATACGGTCTCGCACTGGCGCGTCACTGTTGCGACCGGATTCCCCTTCCCTTCATCCCTGTGTGCGTCCCTCGTGGTTTTTGGCGAGGCCACTCACTAACGTTTGTGCGCCCGCTGTCGTTTGTTGTTCTTTGTTCGATTCCTTCGATCAGCTCCTTTTTTTCTGTGTGTCTTTCTGAACTCCTCCCTGCTCTCTCCTGCTCCCACTTCCGCAGTGATGCGCTTGGCTTGTGCATGTTTGCTGTTCCACTTTCCCCGACTGGCTTCCCTTCCTCCTGCTCTTCCGCGGACACAGCTGGGGGTGGGGCTTCCGTCCTCCCATCTTGGAGTTGCCTCCAGGATGCGCATGGGGCTCGTCCGAGGGGTGCGGGAGGCATCAAGACAAAAGACAGCAACGGCAGTGACTCCGGCAGGCATTCGGGGAGGGGGACCGAGCGTGGATACCCCCTGCCCAGCTCCACTTGTGGCCTCTCCGGTCTATCGAATCCCCAAGACACACGCGCAGGTACACATACATACGGTCGGTGGCAGGCACGGGCAGTCGCTGTGTTACCCAGCTGCCGTGTTCGTGCCCCTTCACAAGTCCATCAAACATCCAAAGAGTGTATGCAGTCCTCCTCCCACTCTCTCCTCCTCTCCCCCCTCCCAACTGTGCAACGAACCGGTGAAGCCGCGTGAAAAGTTTTCGAACCGCGTGCGTGTGCCTCCCTCCTCTCTAAACAACAACAAGCGAGAGAAAACGGAACGTTCTTCATTCTCCATCCCTCTTAGCCCCTTCTCTCCTTCCCATCCGGAAATCCACGAGAACCACGTAGGGGGCAAGTAGCAGCAGCAGCAGCAGCCACCACCACACACGCTCCTGCTGGCCCACACACACACATATATATATATATACACACATACAGACGCTGGCACACAGATACCTATTTCATCTTTTATCCTCTCCCTCTCTCGTCGTCTCCCTTCATTGTTTTTCCATCCTGCTCTTTGCTCGGGCTATCTCGCATCGAGAGTCACACGCGCGTCACCGCTGGCGCTCTTGCTTACCTATTCCTGCTTTCTCGGCTTCACAGCGCACCCAACCCCTGCTGCTGCCCCCCTCCCCCCTGCATCGCCCATCGGCATTTTCTCAGCTGCGGTCAAGTGAAGACACACCCGCACGGAGACAGGACGAGGGCGACACCGCCCTGTGCCAGTGCAGCGGGAAAACACTCTCTCACAGTCACGATGTCGTACCTTCTGCACTCGTCGTCGTACGCACCCGCCACGGCGGCTGCCGAGCGCGACGGCCCCGCCAGGGACGCCGGGGATGGCCTCCTCAAGGTTCTCCTGCGCAGAGTTCACTCTCTTCTCCACGGGGAGCCGTCTCGGGTGGCACATGCGACTAACATCATGGGCGACGGCAGCAGTGGTAGTCTCAAGCGGATCGAGAGACTCAGTGGTGCCTCTTCTGCGAGCCGCCGCGAGGTGCCGCTGCCCGTAACGCAAGGCAGTGCAAGAGTGGCACGTGATCCCGGGGTGTCAGACCTCATCGGGCATGGCGGCGGCTTTGCCGTCCCTGCGGCTAAGACATCTCCTCGGCCCGTCTCTACACCAGTCGCACCGCCCACAACCAACAAATCTCCTCTCCACTGCCCCCGAAGCGCTCGGCCCGTTGACGCTGCAACAGATGCTAGCCTCTACGAGCGCGCTGTGGATTACACCGACCTGGAGGAGATACTGCGGTGCCCTCTGGCGCCTGTACCAGGCTGTCCGACACCGTGCGCCTTTGGCAGACACTCGGTCGGCTTGAGCAGCGACGGCAGCGTCACCGCGGCTGCGACTCTTTCACCGCCACCTCCGCCCTCTTCTGCACCTCAGCCACCGCTGGTGTTCCGCTGCATCGCTGCCGACTCAGACACTGGCATTTCTGTGTACAGCACCCCGGTCGAGGATTGCCCGATGCACCTCATGCGCGCCTACGCGGTGCTGCCGTGCTCACCCAGGGATGTGCTCCAATACATGGACAACGACATTCGCCCTAGGTGGGACTCGCACTTACGTCGTAGCGCGCTGCTGCGAGAGCTGACACCACCGGAGCAGACCAAGGCGGTGGAGCGTCAGTATCGCCTGTCAACCTCCATCGGCACTGCGGGAGCGGCTGTTAGTCAGCGCAGCCCAACCAGCCTGTCAGCGCAGAGCCGAGGAGCGCTTCGCCAACGGGCATCATCTCCACGTACGACGGACGCTATCCGCGCTGCCACAGGCAGCGCGGCGGTGTCTGACCCCGCCACTGCCGCCGCCTCCTCGCCGACTGCTTTTAAGTACCTTCCTGGTCAGCGCCGCGTTGGGATTCACTACCTCGAGACACGCAGCCCCGTCCCGTTCGTGCAAGACCGTGATTTCGAAATCGTTGTCGCGGAGGAGGTGCGGCCGGACGGCACAACGTACATGAAAGCCTTCTCCACCCCGCTGGGCTACCACATGCCCCTCGTCCCGCATCAGTCGCGCTACGTTCGGGCAGTGGTGCTGCTCTCCGGCATGGTGGCCCGCCCCCTCGACACTGCTCGCGTGGAGGAGGTGTTGCCGCCTGTGCTGCTGCGACACTATCAAGCGGCGGCTCAGCACAGAGGCATCGAGGTAGCGAGTACAGCGACGAGGAAGCCCAGTGCTACTTCCACCACCGTGTCTGGCGACGCTGCAAATTCGGCGGTGCCGCACCAGTACTGTGTCGTGGAGTACGTTGGTCTTGTGCACCCCATGGGCTTGCTACCTGCGGTTCTGGTCAACATGATCATCTCAGCACAGCTGAATGCGATGCGCAAGATGCAGGCTTTCATCATGCAACACCCTATGTCCACCCTCCGACCGAGGAGTGTCGCGCACGCGGCAGCGGGCGAGGCGACTGGCCAGCCGCTGCAGGAGCTGTTGACATCGCTGCGATCGCCGCCGCCCTCACCGCTCAAAAGGAGCTACGTAGGGAGGTCTCAAGAAAGCGGCGCCGCGGAGAGAGCACACGGAGCCGAGCAGAAGGCAAGCGGTGCCGCCTCAGCGCCAGTGCTGCTCGCTGCATCTCATGCCTCCTCGTGGTGGCGCCGGCAGATGCACCGCTTTGCATCGAATTTGTAACTCTTCGCTTGAAGACAACGCGACGCAGACGCATAGACGGAGAAAAGGAAACGGGTAGAGGGCAGTGACCATCTCAGCTGGTCCCGTTGTCCAGTGCCACTGCTCTTCTCTCTCTGCCTCTGAGCTTGCATGGGGCTACGTGTGCGCACGTGTGCGCCATGCGCGCCTCCCCCCGCGAAATCCCAGCAAGCGTTTTGCGTCTCGGCTCAACACCTCTCATTCACGCCTTCCTTGGAGCCGTCTGCCGCAAATGCCTCAGCACTTTTGCCTCTCACCAGCTCCCGCCCCCCTCCTCCTCCCCTCCTCCCCTCCCCCCACCACACACACCCGCGTCTTCACAGCTGAGTCGCGGCCCACCCCCTTCTCTCCAAGAGCATAATTCCGAAGCCCTCGCCCCCCTCACTCTTGGCCACTACTCCAGTCCCCGCCCCCTCCCCGTACGCACACACACACACACCTTCACAGCTGAGTCGATTGTGCACACACAGCGCATTTTTTCTCCCCGAAGCAGCGCGTGCGAGCTCATGTTGACTACATTCTGCTGGGTGCCCAAGGGGGCCATGAAGGCTACCCCAATCCTGTCCACGGACACTGCTGAGCAGGCGCGCTTGAAGCTGCGCCATCAGCACCCCGGGTACATCGAGGAAGAGGAGCAGCAGCAGAGGGATGCCAAGAAAACCCGGGCCGCCAACGAAGAGGCGGAGAACAAGGATGACTACGTCGATGACGACGACGAGGACGGCCTGAACGCGAACGTCGACGACACACTGCGCGTCTTTGCGGGTGGCGGTCCTAGGGCGTTGCTTGAGGAGGTGGAGTCGGAGGACGAGGATGAGCTGGAGGACATCACCTTGAAGCCGACGGATCTCGTCTTCACCGTGGCGTGCGCCGATGCACAGGTCCCGCGGCTGGAGATGTACGTCTACGACGAGCCAGAGGACAATATGTACGTGCACCACGACATGGAGATTGCGGCGTTCCCGCTCTGCAGCTCGTGGCTGACAGACGGCACCATGTCCATGCTGGCGGTGGGGACCATGCTGCCCTTTATTGAGATTTGGGCCTTGGATGTGATGGACTCTGTCGAACCCGCGGTCATCCTCGGTGGGTGCGAGCGGCGGTCGTATAACTACTCCAAAAGGATGCTGAAGCGGAACTTGAAGGGGGACTCGCACACGGAGGCGGTCCTCTCGGTGAAGTGGAACACAGTTGCGCAGAACATCTTCGCCTCCGGCAGCGCCGATCGCACCATCAAGCTGTGGGACCTCAACCAAGGCGGTGTCTGCCTCGGCACGTACAGCGAGCTGGAGAAGGTGCAGTCGCTTGACTGGCACGCGACAGAGGCGAACCTACTGCTCTCCGGCGGCTTCGATGCGAGCATGGTGCTTCGTGATTGCCGCCAGCCGGACCAGACGGCGCAGCGCTACGGACTTCCAGGCATCATCGAGCACGTTGAATTTATTCCCTCGACCGGTGCAGCCGCAGCATCAGCCCCTGTGGTGATGGCGTCGACGAGTGGGGGCCATTGGGCTGCGTTCGACACGCGCATGGCGAGCAGCAAGGCGGGCCCCAGTCCAGTCACCCCACTCTGGCAGCTGCAGCCGCACCAGGCCGACATGACGTTTAGCTGCTCTCGACAGGTCCCAGGCCTGTTCGCGACGGGCGGCAAGGAGGGCGAGATCGCGCTGTGGGATGGGCGAGACAGCAGCGCTGCTCCAAAGATGGTCGTCTCGCGCAGCTACAAGACGGGCTCGGTGCTGTCTCTCAGTTTTCACCCAAACTCGCCACACATCTTGGGTGCAAGTGGCGCGTCCGGCGCACCGCTAGTGTACACCATCACCCCCGACATCCGCGACGTCTTCCGGTAGATGAGAGAAGGGAAGAAAGGTGCGCGATTCGGTTGTGAGTGGCGAGAGGACGGAATGCCTACGTCGGCTCAAGACGGTGAGTCCAGTCCTCATCACGGCTAAGGGGCCGCGGTAGGTCTCACCTCCACTCAGCCCCCCCTTCCCACAGACTCCACACCGCTGCAGACATCGTCGCCTTCCTTCGCTTCTCTCGCCATTCTCGCGATTTTCTACTGCCGTGTAAGCCAGCAGACAGCCACACACACACACATGCGCACGTGTAGGCGTAGTTCTGCAGAGGTGCGTGTCAGCGGACGTGCTGTGTGCGTGCGGCGGCAGGCTTGTTAATGTGGCGTGCGTTTACTTGCGCGTGTCTCTGCATGCAACCGCATCGCCGCCTCTGTGAGCTCCCTCAGCTTTGGTGTGTCGCTGCGCGCCTGCGAGCCACGTTCCGGATTGCGATTCTCCCCCTTCTCACCAACGTGGTCGGTGTACGGGGGAGGGTGCGAAATCAGCCTCACCACACGGGTGCGCGTGTGCGTGTGCGTGGGCATGGCTATAGTGTGGATAATGGCGGGGTGGAGAGAGGAAGGCACGCAAAACAGGCCAATGATGATGGTGGGCTGGACGGTGGTGGGGTTCTGCCGTTTGTTGTTGTTGTTGAGGCAGGAGGGTGTTAACGGTTAAACGCCAAGTCTATTAAAGCGCGGAAAGGACGCACACACACACACACACACACACACACACACTCACTCAACGACAGCCACAACCATCGGCATGCACAAGAATGAAGCCCGTTTGGATGAAGAGGTGGCTGCGCCAGCGAGTTCCCCCCCCCCCAAACAAAAAAAACCTCGCGCTTTGCCATGCTCACCCTCCGTGAAGAAGTCTTCCCTATACCCCATCTCTCCCTTTCTCTCTTCCCTATTCACGCTTCTCATGCTTTCCCACACGCACACACACCACCACCGCCGCCCTCTCTCCTGTGATCGCTGTGGCCGACGCCCTCCCCCTCCACTGTGCAGCTCAGCTCTCTTGTTCGCTAAGTTCCACTCACTCCTCTCCCCCCGCTTTCTCCCCCCCCCACTCGTCACCATGAAGATCTTCAAGGACGTGCTGACCGGCTCTGAGGTTGTCTGCGACAATGACTGCCCGTTCGGCGTGGAGGGCGATATCATGTATGTGGTGGGCGGCCGCTACATCGACGTTGGTGGCGAGGACTACGGTATCTCGGCCAACGTAGACGAGGACGCTGCGGAGGGCGCGACTGGCGAAGTTGCAGAGGGAAAGCAGCGCGTGGTGGATGTGGTGTACAACAACCGGTACACGGAGACATCTTACGACAAGGCGTCGTACATGGCGCACATCCGCAGCTACATGAAGCAGCTGCTGGAGAGGATCGAGAACGAGGAGGAGAAGAAGGCGTTCCAGACGAACGCCGCGGCGTTCGTGAAGAAGGTGCTGAAGGAGATCGACGAGTACCAGTTCTTCATCCCGGAGGGCAACGACGAGGACCCGGACAACGGCATGATCGTGCTGTGCCGCTGGGACGGTGAGACGCCGCGGTTCTACTTCTGGAAGGATGGCCTGAAGGGTGAGCGCGTCTAGATGCGTCCCTGCTGATGGCTCTGCCGCGCGTGTGCGCGCACTCGCCCGCACCCACGCCCTGCAACACGAACCCTCCCCTTGCTCTCCCCCGGGAGAGTCGGGTGCACACGCGCGCGGGTCTCCCTCCCCTCTGTGCATGGGTGTGCTTGCTTCATGGGCCGTGCGACGTTGGAGGTGCTGCGTGTGCCCACGCGGGTGTCCATCACGTTGCTCCCCTCCCCCTCTCTCCCCCTTCCCCCCTGAGTCGTGCGGCCCCCGACGACTGAGGTGCGTGCACGCTTTTCGAATTCGTTTGCTTTGTGTTGGTGCTTAAGCCTGACAGTAGGAGAGGAGGAGGAGAGAAACGTGGCAGCGGCGGCGCACCGGAAAAGGCGATTTGGCGTACGGCGAATTCGCAAAGGCTCGCATCCACGCTGCCGCTGCCGCTGCACACACGGACGCGCGCGCCAAAGGAATAACTCAAAAGACAGGACGACCGGCACGCGGAACGAAATCGCCGCACGAAACGGGGGGCTGTTTCTGACACAAACGGCACGAATGTGAGCAGAGGCGGAAGCACGCGCGCGTCTCTGCTTCCCCCCATGCGCTCTTGCGCGCGTTCGTGCGTGTGCGTCGACGCATGTCAGCGGACGTGTGATTCTCGCGGCAAGCGATATTTGCCGACATACGCATCGCGCATGTGTGTGACGTAGACGTACACAACGATAAGTAGTGTGGTTAACACATCCAGTGAATTAAACACCAAGAGGGGTGCGACGGCGGAGTGCCAGTGTCGCCACTCTCTCGTCTTCTAAAAAAAATGAGACAGAGAGCGTGGTAGCGCTTACGAATGAACAGGCAGGAGCGGCGAATAGCGTAGGTCGAGTGTGAAACGGCGCGTTTGTGTGCGTGTGTGTCGGAGAGCGGTGCACCAGGTGGAGCTCATCCTCTCCCTGCTTCCCTATTTCCCTGTGCACTCCCCCTCTCTCTCTCGCGCGGCGCGCCGCAGCCCAAGTAGATTTATGCGCGTGTGCATACTGCTGGCGATGGCAGCAGCGGTGCCACCAGCCTTCACTGCCTTGCAATCCAAACCACCGGACAAGGGCACGGCGACGGCGACAATGCTATCCATCGCCCCGCCCCTTCCTCTCTTCCTCTGGCTTTCTTTTCCTTGATGCGTTGTGGTACTCCTGCTGACGCAAACACGTTTATCTAACAGTGCGTCGTCGTTCTGGTTTTCATGGCACCTCACCCTCTTTCTGCCGCATCGGCAACATCGAGAAGTAGTGGTCGCACAGCGTCCAGGGGCGCGCGTGCACACACACACACACACACACACACGCAGCGAGTGTTTGAGGGTATTTTAGGGTTCAGAAGGGCAGCAGCTGAGTGGATGTGCCGGACACCTCCACTTGTTTCCCCCCACCTAATTCCTCACCAGTGCAGCCGTCCCTCCCCATCTCTCTCGTAGACAGATCCAGTCTTCAAAGTCTTGAGCATATATATATATATATATGAGCACACCTTTATAGACCACTGCACCCCCCACTCCCCGATGGCGGAGCCACAGTCGCGTGCGCCAGCCCCCCTCTGTGCTGGAGCTACAGACAATGTCGTACCAGCGTCGGCGGGTATTTCCGTCAACGTGCGTCTCTGTAAGCACCTCCTCCTTCAAGGTTTTTCTCACACGCAGCCACAGCCCTGGACGAGCTCGGTGTTCCTCGACGCACTTGCGCGGTATCCTCTACCAGTGGTCTCGGCGGCCACTGCGCACGATGTTGCCGGCTTAGAGCAGCAGCTGCAGCTGCACCAACTGCCAGCCCACTCTCCTTCACAGCCTCCTTCAGAGATGCCATCAGAACCGGAAACGGCTGCGTCCGCTTCGCCAATGTGGATTCGAAGATCCACCACATCACCGCATGGCGAAGGGCGCATGAGTTTTAGCGGTGCAGTGCAGCATGCTGCCAGTGACCTGACAACTGCGATAAACCAATTCTGGGCTGTGTCACCCGCGTTGGCTGCGCCGCATTCCCCGCTTCTCACGACTGCTGAGGAGGGCGCGCAAGGGCCTTTGCACACAGCCGCGGTCTTTGCTTGTGGCTCCGCACCTCAGCCGACGCCGGCTCCCCCGCCACCGTGGACGGCCTTCTCGCCCTTCCGCTTTTGCGCTGATCCGTCCTTTCACGCTGCGCTGCAACGCCTTCCGAGCCACTGTGGCGGCACAGCGGATAATCATCAGCTAAGACAGCACGTTGTGGCGCCGCACGCGCCGCTGAGTGGACATATGGCTGGCCTCTCTCCCCTTTGTCTTCCTCCGAGGGGTATGGCTGTGGCATGGCGTCCGGCTGGGGAGGGCACGCCGAGTGGCGTCTCAGCGGCTGTCGCGGCCACCGTTTCCGCTCCCGATGGCGACAGCGTCTCCTTGGAAGCACCGCTGGGCGCCCCGTGGACGATGATGGATGCGTGGTGCCACGGCTTCGCGGCGACGGTGGCGGACGGAGGGCGAAACCGCAAGCGCGCGCGCACTGCAAGTCCCACGGCAGCTTCGCTGACGAGTGCGGCACCCACAACTTTTGCGCGTCTTCATTCGAGGGACACCCACGACGGAGGCAACGCGACGATGGGCTCCAAGAACAGTCCGCCGCCGACTGTCACCACGGTAGCTGCGCACGACACCTTCCGCACAAACCCTTCGCCAGACTCGGTTGCGGCGCTTTTCTCGTGGGGCTCTCCGACGACACCGCATGAGACAGCGGATGTGCTACAGAGCCGTGTTGCTGAGAATGATGACCTGCTCGACCTGCTGCTTGGGGTGGAGCAGAATGCATCGCGGTCGCCCGAGTTTTCTGGTAGGCTGACTTTCTCACGGGCGCAGCTCACGGAAGCTACAGGGGTGGCCGGTGCTGAAGTGCGCACGGAGGGAGAGAGTGAACGAATCGCCTTGGCGAAGCGCGACGGGAGTGCGACGGCGTCCAGCAGCAGGACGGCCTCGAGGCTGAGGACCTCTGCGGCGTGTGTCGGTGTCGACGGGCTTGCGACGTCCTGCGCGCAGAGGAATCAGGTGGCGACGTCGTTGGCCTTGACAGCGGCGACCACTGCGACCGCGATGCCTCGGGGGCTGACTCTGAGTACATCTGCAGATGCCGATTTCTCCTGTGGTGCCGCTGACGCCAACAACGGCGAACATGTGCTCGTCTCCACCGTGAAGGACCTCAGAAACATGTGTACGCGGCTCGGTCTGCTGAGCACGGGCTCGAAGACGACCCTGCAGCAGCGCCTCCGTCTTTACTACGCATCTGCGCCGGCGCCGCAACAGAGCGGCATTCGTGTCCCGCTGGTGGCGGCAGTAGCGAACTTGTCTTCTGCGCTCCATGTGCCGCTCGACTCCGGTGCAACCCGAGCAGGGGACGAGGCTAGCGCTTCTCGTTGCACCGGCTCTCCTCCACGGACGGTCTTCCGCTACCACAGTCCGCCGCAATCATCAGAGTCGGACCTGCCTGCATCTGCTGCTGCTGCGGCAGTCCGTCAGTCGCGCACATGCGCTACTGAGGCAGTGAGTGGGCCGGCGACGCGGGCGGCTGCGTCCGCTGCATCAGAGCATGTGGCGGTACCTACCTCTTCTAGAGCTGCAGCTTCGGGGCAGTGTGGTCGTCTTGTCCCGTCCCCTACGCAGTTCCTTCACGATCTCGCCTCTCGGACGACGCGGACGCCTCACACGGCGCTTGCCATGCGCTGCGACGCACACTTGCCCGCCTCTGTGACAGCTGCGCGAGCGCAGCAGGAGGAACTGACGAGCGAGACGGGCCGCGTACGCTGGCAGTGGCTGGTGGACTTCCGCGAACGTTCCAGCGCGCATCGTGGCGGCGGCGGCAGCGGCTGGCGTCAGCATGAGGGCATGTTGGACGTCTTTCGTAAGCAGCATGTGCCGTGTACGTCGGTGATGCTGCCGGCCGGTGACTTCATGCTGTCTGTGGAGCTGTCGCCTGAGGAGGCCGCTGCGATGCATATGTGTGACGTTTCTTCGAGCAAGGAGGCGGGTGCCGGTGTGCCAAGCGCCTCCGCCACAACCGAGGGTGCTGCGCCGGTTCTCAGTCACGTCTGCTCCCTTGTTGTGGAGCGTAAGACGGCCGCGGACCTGGATGCGAGCGTGAAGGGGGCACGCTACACAGAGCAGCGGCGACTGCTAGCGGCGTCGCCGTTTCGCTTAGTGGTGTGGCTGATCGAGGGTGCGGACGTTGCAGGCGGGAGCGGCACCGGCTTCTTACATCGCGGTCAGCGCCACCGCCAAGGCGGTGGTGGTACCGGAAGTGACACGCAGCCAGGCAGTCGCAGCCCATCACCCGCACCGTCATCGCCGGTAGAGAGCGCACGCCAACGCGTCGACTCGGCGTGTGCTTCGCTGGGCCTCCAGGGGAAGGGCTGGCTGGTGGTGCGCACCCGCAACACGACGGAGTCTGTGCAGTTTCTGAAGCTGCTCGCGACTCACGTCGCACGGCAACTTGCAAGCTATCGTCTTCATCGTTGCATGGGCGAAGGAAAGAGTGGCATGACGGCTGGGACTGATGGCTCTGCTGCCTGCCAGACCGCAGCGCAGTACCCATCCGCACAGCGCGTTGCACGGGCAGAGGGAGGAGACGCCCATTGCGGTAACATTTTCCGCAGCGCAGGTGATGATGCGCCAACGACGTGCATGGCAGGCGCTGTGGCGCTGCTGCAGTTAACTCCCACCAACACATGCCTACAGTCCGTGAGTGCCTTGCAGCGGCACCTGCGCGCAAAGACGGCATTTCCGCGCATGCTCATGTGCGTTCGCGGCTGCTCTGCTGCGCTCGCGTCATTGCTCTCCTCCAAGTACGGCACACTGCTGCGATTTTGGCGAGAGCTGCGACGGCGCGGCCAGGAGGTGTGCGACGCCGACCCCGATATCCAGCGGCTCACTACAGCTCAGAAGAAGGTGTACGTACTGCTGACCGAGTTCCTGCTCGCCAAGGACTACTTCTGATGCGGGTGGCCCATCAGTGGTGATGGGTGGAGTGCGTGTCTGCAAGCGTGTATGTGTTTAGCTTGTTTGTTAGTGTTGTTTTCACGCGTGGAAGCACGCTAACACCGCTGATGCACGAGTGCGGGTGTTTGCCTGTGTGGTCAGCTGACGCAGCTCGGAGCTGGGCGGCTGCGACGCGAAGTAGAGTACCTCCGAGCGAACCACAGTGTCTGGGGATGTCCCTGTGCTCCTATGCCATGCAGAGCGAGGGGTGCTCTTGCGCGAGCGCATTTCCGTACGTGCGCTCGCTATGCGACGCAGCTCTCTCCGGCCTCTCAGTGCATCAACGTTCGTTTCTTTGCCACGCGTGGTGGGCATCGGCGCGATGCACACACGTAGACGCACACGAAGGCACACCCTTGTGCTTCTTCTCGAACAACGCAGCGCACCCCACCGATCTTCCTCTCAGCGCTATGTGTATGTATGTGCGTGTGTGTGTGTGTGTGTGTGTGTGTGTGTGGTGACTACTCTCGCCCACACGCCCAGGCGCCACTTTTACTGTCTGCGCTCTTTCCTCTTGTTCTTGTTGGTTCTTCGGTACCTTTACACGGGTGCATTATCCTTGATCACTCGATGCGTCTCACGGCTGCATCGCACAAGTCTGCGCACCATTGTCCGCGGCGCTACGCGCATGTGCAGCCGCGCAGACGACGGCAACAGCTACACGTAACAGAGAACCTTCCCCCCTCCCCCGACACACGCGCACATAGACGGAGTCAGCAGACGGAAGGGAGTTGCAGTCAACATCCATCACAGTATCAAAGGATAAGAGCACGAGAGGGGAGAAGGGCGGGGCGAGCCACCGACACATTATCCGAGGCCTGCGCGACCACTGTTACACACACACACACGAAGCTCTGCCGAGCCTATTCCCTTTCTCACCTCTCTGCGCTGCTTGGTCTCTTGCCCGATCGCCTCTCTCTCTCCAGGCGCTTGCCTTCCTCCCTCCTCCTGTCCTCATCTCCGCCGCTCGTAGCGAGGGCCTCTCGCACAAGTTCCAACGGGACGCATACACACGTACGCGATAAGATCTAGGCAGCACGCGAGAAGTGCCAGAGCACGCGCACACGCAGACTCGCCCGCACTCATAGCGTGGCGCACTCGACCTATAGAGTGCATCTTGCGGCATACGTTAATGCAGTCGCATGCGCGCGCATACACACACACACATTAGATGCACCCACCACATATGCGCACACGCCGTATGTTTCACATTCTCTGAAGCGCCCAGATCGGATCAGCAGCCCCCCCTCTGAAGGCTGCGGTAGGCGTGCACCGCCTGCAGCCACACACACACACACACACACACACACAAACACGCACTCGCCCGCACCTGCCATTCACATTTTCAGATCGCTGTGCGTCACTGACTCATCCTGGCTATCACAGAGCGCACTCTTTTGCACCGGTCGTCCTCTTCTCTGGTGCGCGAGGCGGAGCGCGCAGCCTACACCCACCGACAAGACAGCGACGAGTAGCCCAGCGCCACCCTCATCCTTTTGTGATCCTCTCTCCCTTCTCACCTGCCTCTCCTTGCACGCACACACACGCACGCACCAGCGCACAGTCGCGCACTCCTGTGCATATATATATATATGTATATATATATTCTTTCTCTGTTCTCCCCTATCTCCGCCCCACGGAAGTCATCGCGCATCGAGGATGCCTACATCGGGGCCATTAGCATCCGCATCGACTTCGACGGCGGCTGCTCGAGCGGCCCCGCCGTACCGCACAAACGAGTCGGAGTGGATACTGGCTCTCGCCTTTGCCGTTCAGCGCAGCCTCGAAGGCGGTGTTGGGGGCAGCAGCAACGCCGGCGGTGGCAGCGCTGGGTGGAATCCAGCAAACATACATCAAGCCGCCGTCCAGAGTGCGGCGATGCGTGCTACCCGGGACACGGCGCCTCCCTTGGCAGAGTACCAGGCTGCTTATCAGTGCCATAGCTTCCATCACAGCGGTCTTGTCGCGGTACCTCCTCCGGCTCGCTTGTATCCAGCGCTCGGCTGTAGTACTGGTGGAGGCAGTTGCGGCAACGTGAAACGTGGCAGCATCAGCACTGTCAACAACATCTTCTCCGTCGCCTCCTACGCGCCTCCTGCTCCGTCGTTGACCCGTCATGCGACACCGAACTTCAGCGGATCTTCCGCTCCACCACTGTCTCTGGCACATTCTCCCGTCTCCGCGCCAGGAGCGTCGCAGCAAACGGCAACTACGTGGAGCGCAAGTCTGCCTGCGACTGCCGCATCATTTCCAGGTTCCTCTGTCTGCGACCCAGGTGGTGGTGAGCTGGCTGAGTCGAGCGCCGCCGCTGCTGCTGCTGCTGCTCCCTCGTCTTCGATGATGCCTACCAGGCCAGCCCCAGCCGCGTCCAGTGGTGGGCTGGTCAAAGTACCCCACGCTGTCGCCTCAGCTCCTGCCGCTCCGCGCATGGCGCCGTCGCCGCTGACGCTGCACGACGTGAAGGCGGCGATGCGGCTCGTTGCCAAGCAGCTCCGCGAGGCGCAACACCACCGCGATGACCTCGTGCTCCTGGAAGACGAAGAGCACGACGCGTCAGACGAGCTGCAGCAGCTAGATGTGCGCATTGCAGAGCTGGAGCAGCGGTTTTCAAACTTCCGCGCTTTCCAGGCAACGCTGCTGCACCGCCCCACACCCGCCTCGACGCCGCCGTCCCTCTCTTCCATGTCGTCCTCGCTCATGCAGTCACCGCGCGCCACATCGGTGATGGATCTCGGCGCTGCAATCTACAGCAGCGCGGCGGCGCAGATGAGCAGCGGCGTGTACGGCCCAGGTATCGGCAGCAGCGCTGGCGTTGTCGGCTACACCGGCGGCGGCGAGCAGAGAGGCCCGCTGATGCAGAGCACTGTGCCATCGCCTTGGCCCGCCGCGCCAACGAGAGGCCCCCCTTCAGCAGCAGGGGCTACTGGCGCACCACCACCACCACCACCACACGGTGACTGGCCCACCGCCACGACCGAGTACAACATAAACCGCAGCGACGTCGGCGACGGTGCCCTGGCGCTGCCAGGTCCGTGGGCTTCCAACGTCAGCGGAGGTGCGACGAGCCTCAGCAGTGCCGAATGCTCGGCCCCCTCAACTCGCAAAGGCTTCTCGTGGGAGGCCTACGAACAGCAGGTAGACCCGGAGGCGCTGTCGCGCGATGCCCTGTCTCGCACCGCGCATGTCGAGCTCCCCGTGAACCCCACGCACCAGTATGGCGGCGAGCGCTTCCCGTGGTCAACGGAGCTGCGGCGCATGATGCGCGAGGTATTTGGCTTGCACGACTACCGCTTCTGCCAGCTCGAGATCATGAACGCCTGCATGGATGGCCGCGATGTTTTTGTGCTGCTGCCGACGGGTGGCGGCAAGTCCCTGTGCTACCAGCTTCCTGCGCTGATGCCCAACCCGGCCCAGGTCACCGTTGTCGTGTCGCCGCTCATTTCGCTTATTCAGGATCAGGTGTACGCGCTGATCGCGAACGACATCCCTGCTATGGCCCTCACCGGGCAGACCAACGACGCTGCTCGCCGCAGCCTCTTCCAAGAATGGGCCTTCGGCCACGTCGTGCACACGCTCGTGTACGTGACGCCGGAGTACTTTGGCCGCAGCGATCACTTTGTGGGTACGCTGCAGGGGCTAGCCGACAAGGGGCTGCTCTCCCGCTTTGTGATTGACGAGGCACACTGCGTGTCGCAGTGGGGTCACGACTTCCGGCCAGACTACCGCAAACTCTCAGTGCTGAAGCGGCAGTTTCCACGCACACCCATCACGGCGCTGACCGCCACGGCGACGGATCTCGTGCAGCAGGATGTTATCAAGACTCTTGCCCTGCGCGACGCCATCATCTTCAAAGGCTCCTTCAACCGAGCCAACCTCAAGTACTCGGTGCAGCACGTTCGAGGCAAGCAGGTGATCCCAGTTGTTGAGGACCTCGTACTGCACCGATTCTCGCCGTCGTCGTGCGGCATTGTGTACTGCCTGTCGCGCAAGGACTGCGAGGAGATGGCAGCGGCACTCGTACGCAGGGGCATCAAGGCCTCCTACTACCACTCTGAGGCGGCGTCGAAGAATGAGCGACAGGAGCGATGGACGCGTGATGAGCTGCAGGTGATTTGCGCCACAATCGCGTTTGGCATGGGCATCAACAAGCCAGATGTCCGCTACGTCGTGCACGCGGCCATGCCCAAGTCTATCGAGGGGTATTACCAGGAGAGCGGCCGCGCCGGCCGTGACGGTTTGCCGTCGGAGTGCGTTCTGCTGAGCACCACCACAGATCGACAGCGGCAGGAGCGGCTGATCCACGGCTCGAAAGACTGGCGCGCGTCGCTCACCTCGCTGCACCGCATGCTGGCTTACACCCTCAACGACGTCGACTGTCGCCGGCGCCAGCAGCTGCACCACTTTGGTGAGCAGGTGGACGTTCATTTTTGCCTTACACAGCGGGCTGCCGCTGGCGGTGGTGTGGGGCCGCCGCTACCACCGGCATCGGCCGCATCAGTGTCTGCCGTCACGCAGCTGTGTGATAACTGCGCCAGCAAGCTGGCCGAGGGCTGGACGGTGAAGGAGGTGGACGTGGGCAACATTCTGCTTGATCTGTACGCCATTATCCTGCGTCTTGGCGCGATGACGTCGAAGCAGCTGATCGGCGTGTACCGTGGTTCTGTCTCGGAAATGGGGCGCGCCGTCGAGACGCGCATGCGCGTGAAGGGAACCCCGGCGGAGTACAAGAGCGGCGCCAAGCACCCCAAGGCACTTCTGGACCGCACGCTGCTCGAGGGGATGCAGCTCGGGCTCTTCGAGGAGCGACTGGACAGCATCAATGACTTCGCCGTGTGCGCCTTTGTAGAGCTTGGCGGCACCCCAGCAGCTCAGCAGCTGCACCGCGACATCAAGGCTGGGCACCGCGTCATAACACTGCGCCTGCGAGACGTGAAGGCCCGTAGCAGCAAAGGAGATGCGAGCTTCGGCGCTGTGGCCAGTGCTGTTTCGGGCGCCACCGCCAAGGACGACATGCCGCTCGTCGAGCTGTTTGACGGTGCCCAACGACAGGCGGCCGTGGGCGGCGGTCGCGGTACACGGACTTCGGCGGCTGCGCCAGAAGAGAAGAAGCGCAAGCCCAAGACGAAGAAGGGGCGCCGCGGCAGCAAGTACGTGCTGGACGAGGCGGACGGCAGCACTGATGACGACGAAGGGGCGATCTCATCCATCGAGGAAGACTCTGCAATGTCGACCAGCATGGCGTCCTTCATCGACGATGAGAGCAGCAGCATCGCTACCCCATCCTGCATCTCCAGCGTGACGACGCCGCAACGCGATGGGACCGGGGCATCAGAAGCAACTACTGGTCGCCCACAGCGCACGTCATCGACGACCGGGTCGCAGGACGGCGTCCTCTCGACGCTGTCGGAGGATATCCAAGGCCATCCGCAAGTGCATCAGCCGCCGCGGAAGCGCACTCGCGGTGATGCGGCCGACCAGCGAGCGGCCGTAGCGCAGAGGGGCCTTGGCGGCGCTGCTACTGCTGCGGCTCCGGCGTCGACCGTCCCTGCGGCGCGGCTGGAGCGCCTGAAAGCGCTCTTGCAGGAGGAGATGGATCGGCTCGTGCAGACCCTTGTGAGTCAGGCGGTGGGGTGTCGAAGTTACAACGTGATGCCCAAGAGCACAATCCTGCGGCTGACCGAGACGCTCGCCATCCCCGGCTGGGGCAGCGTCGGCGACCTCATCGACCTCGAGGGAATGGGCAAGAACAAGGTGAAGCGGTACGGCGCCGACATCCTGCGGGTGTACCGGCATTTCCGCTACATCCACATAGGCGATGTCGAGGAGCTGTCGGAGGCAGAGGTGGCGGAGGTGAAGGATATGAAGACGGTGGTGCGGCCGCGCAATCGCCTCGGCCGTGCAAACGCCTCCGCTGGCGAGTTGATCGTTGAGCATGACGGGGAGGAGGAGCGCAGCGGTGATGGCGACCGGCTAGCGCGCACGTCCGCGTCTGGTTTTGTGGACGGGATCGACATCGAAGCGGCAGCGATGGCTGGCTGTGCAACGCATCAGCAGGCGCAGCGCCCGATACTCCTGGACCCAGCCACCCCCGAGAAGGCGCGAGCATCGGTGTCTTCGGCCGCTGGCACCCCATCACGCGATGGCGGTAGTGGTGTGGCACTGCCAGGCACCCTCGGTGACCAGCCGCGGCAGCGACGCACGATGTTCACCTTTTCATTCACCACAGGCGCCGCTCCATCGGCGGTGCCCATCAGCATCGGCTCCAGATCATCCTCCCCACGGCTGTCTCTTCAGGGCCACGAGGGGTGCGCAGCTGCACCACCACTACCACCGCTAGCAGATCCCGCTGCCACAGTGAACCGTGTCGCGGACAGCAACGACCAGCTCACGTGCGATCCATCGGTGGCCAATGCACACGGCAGCACACCTATGATTGTTGCCACCGCTGTAGCAGCCGCTCTGCCGCCGCACGAGTCGCATCCTCATCAGCCTCCCATGCCGCAGTTCTCCGCGCCTCTATTTCCGGAGCCGCCTGCATGGCAGACGCCTGCCGCTGCCGCCGCTGCTTCTGGTGTGCCATCATCCGGCACGCCCGCGCCGCTGCTGCTGCCCCACAACAGCACCGCCGACAGAAATGTCCATCTGTTCTCTCCCAGCGCACCCTCCTTTGCATCTGCCTCGGCGCTCCTGGGCGGCGCTGGGCTTCCCATGGCTCAGCGACCGTGCCCACAAGTGCCCCAGGAGCCGTCCACGATGATGACGCAGGCGGTGCCTTCTGATGCCGTGAAGGGTGGTGACCCTAGCCTGGCAGACACACTCCGAGGAAGTGGTCAGACCGGCGCCGCCCACGCCGCCGAGAGCAGCGAGCTACTGATCGGGAGTAGCCCTATTCCCACGCAGCAACAGCGGCTACGTCACACACACTTCAACGGCCAGGGCGCACCGCAAACGCTCAGTGGAGGCGGCGTAGAGATTGGGGAGGAGCAGCAGAGTAGTAGCGGCGTGGTGCTGCTTGGCGCCGATGGACTTACTCAAGGGGCCTCGATGCCGCCCGCGTCTAAGGCGGGCCGCGGGCACGACGCACCCCCGCATGCGGACAATGACATGCACAGCGTCGAGTACTTGATGGACCTCTGCAATGACGCCCGGCTCCGCACACCGCTGAGCGGGCAGCCTTCTGGCTCGGCGACTCGTGGCGGTGGGGGGCCCTCTCGAACCACGATGCCAGCGCCAGCACGCGCCGCGGTTTATTCCACCGACGCGGTTACGAAGAACGCCAATCATCCTGTGAGTCATGCACTTCCCTGCCCCACAGCGGGCGGAAGGCCGCTCGGCAGTGGGTCGACGTTGTCCTCGTCCTGTGCCGAGGAGTCCATCTCCTTCTCAGAGCGGCCACTATTTCAGAGCAGCAGGCCAGAATTCACCCCACAACCGCGGCTGCAGACGCACGAGGGTGGTGCGGCAGCAGGTGGCGATAATGACGCTGGCCGCGACAGGCAAGAGGTCTTCACTGTCGATGATGACTCGGAGTGAGCGCAGAAGGAGGGGAGGGGCGAGAGGATCGACTAGTTGTTGTTGCTGTTGCGGAGGACAGAGGGAGAGAGTGAAACGATATGAATGGCGCGTGAGTTGTTGTGGTGGCACTGAGCCGGTTCCATGAGGTGTGTGTGTGTGCTTGCCTGTTTCTATCTCTTCTTCTTCTGGTCCTCCCCCCTCCCACCCTCTGCACGTCTGTATTCCACGGCGTCACGGCACGCAGCGGCGCGTGGGCCTTTCTTGCCGCCGTCCGTGACCGTACCTTCTTTTGCGTCTTCTGTGTTGCTGTGCGCCACGTCGGCACATGCGTCTCTCGTTGGTGTGGTGAAGCGAAGCGAAGCGACCGTATAAAAGGCAGCGTGCGGATGAGCGAGTCACGGAGCGCGCCGGTGGCGTGTGCATGTGTGTGCGGGGTGTACGCGCGCGACATGATGCGTATTGCTGCACGCACTCGGGCGTGGTATCCCCCCCCCCCCCCCAAATCGACTGCGTAGGGTCACTGCAGGACAGCACTGTACCCCTCTCCCCTTTCCCCTCGGATGAGGGGAGGGGGCGCGGAAGGGCAGCCATCGAGCCACGCTGCTCTTTCTGTCTAGTCTCTCAATCACTCTCTCCCCGACGGATCTGCACTCCGCACTCTTTTGTTGGGTGGTGTCCCGCCGCCACCGCTCCCCCGCCCCCGGTTACGGGTTGCCGCTGCGGTCGTGCGCGCTCTCTATGCGTCGGCCATCTGTGGTGCGGGAAGGCTCTGGCGCCGTACGTCCGCGACCGGAGCAAGGAAGCCCCTCCCCCTCCATACACACAGACACCAAAGAAAACGAAGCGCACAAATTCGTGTGTCGCCGTCATCCTCATTAGAGCGGGTCATCTCCAAGCAAGTGGCGCAAAAGGCGGCGTTCACTCCCCCGCCTACCACACACACGGTAGACACAGCGATGCGCTGGAGATGATCAAGGCAGTTCTCATCATCAACACGGCAGGCAAGATCCGGTTGCTTAGCTTCTACGAGAAGACCATCTCCCTCGCGCAGCAGCAGGAACTGGTGCGCAGCATCCATCGCGCCATCGCCCGCCGCGGCGATGAGCTTTGCAACTTTGTGGACAACTTCAAGGAGTGGCCCACTCCCGACACCCGCGTCATCTACCGCCGCTACGCAACCTTGTGCTTTGTGTTCGTGACGGACTCATCCGAATCGCAGCTGGCCATTCTCGATCTTATTCAGGTCTTCGTCGAGACCCTCGACCGCACGTTTGAAAACGTGTGCGAGCTGGACCTCATCTTCCACTCGGAGAAGGTGCAGTACGCGCTGATGGAGATGGTCATGGGTGGCATGGTGCTGGAGATGTCTCGTGACGAAATCATCCGCAGCTTGGGAGAGATGAACCGGCTCAGCGCAAATACGGCGGCAGAGAACAGCACGTCTCGAACCCTGTCTGGGTACCACTGACGCCGTCCTTGTAGCATCCTAAGGCATCACCTGACACATATACACACACACACACACACACACATACACGCACACACAGCTGAGATTCTCCGCGCGCTGTCGGAGCACAGGGACGCGTGCGGGCCTACACACTCACGCCCGCCCTCCTTCCTACCGTCCCCTTTCACAGCTGCTCTATTGATCGGCAGTGGCGTAGTTGCGTGAGCCTTGGGGAACTTTTAAATCCGTGCCCTTACCGAGTTGTGTTCCATCCCTTCCCTTGTCGTTCCCTGTGCGCGTGTGTGTTGTCTTCACCTGCACAAGGAGGGAAAGGCGGCAGAGGGCGGGGCGCGGGGTGTGTGGGTGGACTGACCCACGCGGCGACAATCACGAGGATGTCGATGTCGACGTTGCTTTATCCTCTGAGGTGTCTGCACTTGTACAAGCTGGCACACGCGCGGGCAAGAGCGCCACATCCTCGTGCGATGGCCAAGGCGGGGAGTCTCTCGCCCATTACTTGCGTGCTAACACATTTTTCCTCTTGTTTTCTCCTTTTGTGTCGCCCTCGTGCGGCTCCACGCGCGCACACACACACATGTACATATATGTATATATATATATATGCATATATACAGATACATATATATATATATATAAGCACTTTGGTTCGCGTTCATCAACAGATACATTTGACAGGGCGTTCTCGCTGCAACGCGGGGGACGGCATGTACGTGAGACAGCAGCATGCGCAGGAGGAAGAAGCGTTAAGCGTGCATCTTCTGGATGACGCGAACCAGCTTGCCCAGCTGGGACAGTACCTTCCGGCGCACATCTTCGGCATAGTTCTGCCTCTCGTGGGCGATGAGATTGCAAGCGGTGCGGCGGAGCTGAACGCGCAGGCGGAAGGTACGCGCCAGCTTCTCCTGCAATCGGCGGTGCTGCGGCGGTCGACCGTGTTGGCGCCACTGTTGAAGCAGCAGCTTGTCACGCGGGCCATCCAGCTTCAACGACGCCGCGCACAGCTGGTGCAGCAGCTCCAGCGCCAGATTCGACACTGGCGCTCGGCCCCACCAGGAGCCGGCGCGGCTTCGGCTTCCAGGGGCGATGGGCCCTACCGACGCGGTGGCACACTGAGTGGGTCAACAGCGCCGACCCCTGCGCACACTGGCGAGGGGGCACTGCGCGAGACGTGGGCCACGCTGCGGGAGGCGTTTCGCTTTGAGGAGGGCAAGGCACACCTCGTGCAGGCCCCACTGTGCCCGTCCGCTGCCGCGTTACGCGCGCTTCTGGCCGAGGTGGTGGCGGGGGGCCAGAGCGGGCTGCACCGACGTGTTGTGGAGCAGGTGGCCGGTGCAAGCCCGCATCACGGCCAGAGCCCCACCACAGCCTCCCCCTCCACCGGAGCTCTCGGGAGCTGTACCAAGGGCGACCGTGATGCGGACGTGGGCGGCAGCGGCGGCAGTGCCGAGGACGCAATTGAAGCTGCGCTGCAGCTCCTCCTCCGCTACACAAGGCAGACACGGACGGGGGAACCGCGGGCCGATCGCACTGCAGCACGTGGAAGAGCGCCGCGGTCTGGGGCATCGTTGCCAACGCCTGCTTCATCGGGGCCTCTCGCCAGAGCCACCGCCTTCCACGCCTCTGAGGTCGATGGCCGCCTACAAGCAGCAGATCTGACCGGCGTGTGTAACGTGGACGTGTGCTCGGACGACGCGGAGGAGGACGTCTTTGAGAGCAGTCCAATTCGCCAGCATCAGAGCGCCGCCACAAGCGCTGGTGCAGCACCAGCTAGCGGTGCCGCTTCTCGGACAGCACAAACGACCTCTGCCGCAGGGGCGACACCTGAGCAAGCTTCCATGTGGCTCCGCGTCCCTGGCATTCTACCCCTCGGCCAGTACTGCGCGGAGCTACCGTGGGTAGCCGACCTCGCCGACCAGCGGTACACCGAAGCACGGGAGCACAAGAAGCACGGCAACGGCGGCGCTGGTGAGGTGGGCTACATCAGTCGCCATGTGCAGCCAGGGGAACAGGACAGCGGCGAGGGTGTGGAAGGTAGGGAGGCGCGCTACGAAGCTGGCTACATCGCCCCCACACCTGCCGCCCTGCAGATGATGCCACCACTTGGCTACCTATTTGCCCCTGCGTTGGTAGGCGGCTCTGTTGGTAGCGCCTGCAGCAGCGGCGAGTCCGTCGTTGGGCGTGCCATGCGCCATGCCGCTGGTGGTGCTGCAGGTGCCCCGCGCGCGGCGCCTACCGACTTCCACACAGACCGCGAAGGGGCCTCCTCTGCACCAGAGGAGGAGCGCTCGTGGCTGGCGCGTGTAGTGGTCAAGTGCGTCTCCGCTGCCGTAGATGCGGCATGGCAGGGTGTGGAGGAGACTGTGGTGGCGCCTTTCTGCGCTCAGCGGCGCCGTGGCTTCTCATCCGGGGTGCTCCCGGCTAAGGTTACGCTTGCTGCTGCAGATGCGGGTGCTTCGGCAAGGGGCGGAGAGGGTACAGACGAGGAGGAGGAGGAGGTGATAACGCAGTTCATGGAGGTACTGCGCGTGCGCTACGCTGTGGAGCTGGCGGCTCAGGTCTTGGCGGCACGCCACGCTACGGAGCTGCTGCTGGACAGCGAAGACAGCGTGATCTTTGCCGAAAGGCGCCTCGTCTCACTCGTGGTTGGCGGCGGTGATTTTGCAGCCGCGGCGTGCAGCGAGAGCCGTGCCACGGCGGCGGCTCAGCGAGCGTCACCGTCTCCAGCGCCGGTGCTCACCTGCACGGTTCTCAGCCTTCCAGGGGTGAAGGAAATCTTCTACGTGATGGCGTACTGCACGGGGGCCGCTCTGCTGTGTGACGTGGCCGCCGTAACAGCGGCTTCCGGCTACGATGTCGGCGGCCGACGGGGAGGTGCAGGTGCGCGGCAGCGACAAGAGTACCTGATGGTGGATGTGGACGCAGAGGAGAACGAGGAGGGAGATCAGCAGGAGGAAGGGCGCCTGGTGGAACACGACAAGCGCATGACTGATGGCCCTCGACGCGCCCCCTCTCCCTTCACTGCACAGCGTGCAGACCTTGCCAACGAAGAGGATCCTGTTGCCCGGCGGCAAGCGTCTCTGCAGGCGTGGGCTACGCTCTTCGAGGCCGAGTACCTGAGAGGTTGCCACAACACTGCCGCCTTCGCGGATGCCCCTTGGTCTGCCGGTCCGGCGTCGGTGTATTCGTCTTGGTCGCTGGCCCCTTACTACCGTCTGTGGCTGTACATGTGGGAGTACGTGCTGACTGTGGAAGCACCTGCACCCTCATTGCCCAATCCTCTGCCCAGCGGCGGCGCTGGTCTCGCTCAGCTTCCCGTTGCATTGCGCACGGCGCGGCGCTGGATAGAAACGGTGATCCACGCGTCTGTGATGCATGGCTGCGCCGAGGCGGGGCTGCTGGTGAGCAGTGCCACGCCGGCGAACCTCGCATATGAACCCACGGCGTGGCTGCAGGCGCACCTATCCGCGGAGCAGACGGAGCGACTCATCAAGGTGACAATGGTGCAAGCGCGTCACGCGCTCTTGCAGGTGTCCGGGGCTGGTGGAGGGGCAGGGGCAGCCCCATCGCACTGATGCTCTCCTGTGTTTGGGCTCGTGGTAGTTGCAGCGCACTTTCACTTGGTGAGCAGTGCCACACTTTGTGTGCTGCGCGAACGCGGACACATGGGCAGATGCTGGCTGCTGTTTTGCGTTGATATGTCTTGTTAAATTTCTCTCTGACGCGGCATCGCTGTTCCGCTCCGGGGAGTCCGTGCGCAGGTGCTCCGAACAGTGTACGGCAGACGTGAAGGACATCTCTGGGACCGGTAAGACACGATGGCTGAGGCGAAAGGCGGAGGCGCGCGTCGAACGAAACAGAGCCCGAATCAAGGTAAGCGGGAGGCAGCATGGCACGAATGGGGCGGCAGCACCGTCGCTGCACTCAGCGAGCGTTTATGTTTTTCTATGTTTTTTTTTTCTTGGCACCTACGAGCGGGTACGGGAAGGCGGGGCAGCTGCGCAGAAGCCCTCCGACAGACGCGTAGAGCCACGGCGCCTCTACAGCGGACGTCTCTCCCCCTTCTCCCACTAATTGCCAAAGTACCCCCCCTCCCTCCACCTCATCTTTCTTTCTCCCGTTGCTCTATCCTTCGCCGCTTAGCACTCCTCGCTGGACTCATCAAACCCATTTCTCCGCCCCTGCCCCCTACCCTACACACGCCCACGCACGCGCACACGCACAGCGGTCGCAGGTTACGTCCCCCCACCCCCACCCACCCACCCACCCACACGTACACACACACGCACGCTCCGGCTGCTGTTGCGAGCGGCGAAAATGACCACCATGGCTCGCGTGGATGAGACGCTGGCGCGTTTCAAAGGCAAGTCGCCGCGGGACAGCTACAAGCAAGTCTGCGGCGAGCTCAACGTGCACATGCAGCGCGAGATCTATGCGGCACTGCCGGAGAAGCCGATGGCGTGGCACCACATCTACACGCTGGACTTGGAGACGTCTCTGTTGGGCACCAAAGGTTGCATGGCGATGCTGCCTCTCATCACCGTCAGCACCTCGATGCGCAAGCTTAGTCTGCGCTCGTGTGGCTTGTCGGACGAGTTTGTGATTCAGCTGTGTGCCGTCCTGCAGAGCCACCCGTCCATACGGTCGGTGGATATCAGCGACAACGAGCTCGTTACGGTGTACAGTGCGCCGCACATCATCAGTGTCATGCGCGCCAACTCGAACATGGTGTTCTTCGACGTGTACAACACGCACGTCGGCTCTAACGTGGGTGACATCATCGCTATACTTGGCCAGCGCAACTTGGACAATGTCCTGCACTACTTCGAGGACCGCTATTTCCGCATGAAGAACCTCTTCAACTACATGGACGCGGACGGAACGGGCTGGGTGGTTCTCAAGTCTCTCGCCCTAAACTGCCCATACCCGGTGCTGCAGGAGCAGTTCGTCGAGCGTATTGCCGCTAAGCAGCCCCGCAAGCGTTCCGACAACACCATCAGTATCAACACGTTTTTGCAGCTGGTCTACATGAACTACAAGACCGAGGCGGAGATCGGGTCGTATTGTAATGAGACGATCGACGTGCCCTACGTGTTCATGGTGGCGAACTGGAAGCAGTTGCTGCACGCCGTGGAGCGGTACAACGCGCGCGCCGCTGGCATGGAGGATGGCCAGGACCCGCACACTCCTGTGCAACTCCCCGACAACCTCCACCGCTGGCGTCTGCGAGACTACATCATAACGCCTGACGACGCAGACGCTATGGTGGAGGGTGCGGTGCAGCTGATGGAGCACTCATCGGCGATGGAGGAAGGGGAACCGGAACTTAACGAGTCGGGCGAGCGCGCTGAGCTGGCTGCCGAGGGGGACAGCGACAAGCAGACGGAGGAGAACGCGCCGGAGGTGGCCTCACTCCTGATCCCCATCACCATCCTTCTCCGGGCCGCCAAGTCAGTCCTCGTTTTTCCTCCCTCCGCCGCCAAGCCCTCGTACAACTTCTACACCGACCGCGACGCCGCTTACGTGCCGGATATCCTGCGTAACGGGTCGCGTCTCTTCAGTGTCAGTCGCCTCTCCTGCCTCTTCAGCGGTGGTGCCTCCACCACCGGCAACAGCATAAGCTCGGCCGACGTCGTGCAGGACTCCAGCGACCAGCCGCACACCTTCTCGCTGCCCCCGTCAATGGTGAAGATGGTGGTGGACTTCTTCAACAAAGAGCACAGAAAAATACCCACGAAGAAGCAGTCCGTAGTCCCTGACAGTCCCCGAACTCGCCGCGACAAAGCCATGGAGAAGGCAGCGATCCCTGTGCCGACGTTCCTTAGCGCCGAGTTCGTCAGCGACCTGGAGCGGGTGTGTCCTCGCCTCCTCGCTGACTACTACGCTCGCCACGCAGTGCTGATCGACGATGGCACCATCACGCTGCAGGAAATGGTGAACGTGCTGGACGAGATGTACGCGCAGTGCCGCATCGACCGTCTCATTTCGCTGGCGGACATCAAGGCCATGCCAGACCCGATGACGGATAAGTCCCTGGTGAGGTTCGTGACCGCCCACTTCGCGGACCGCGACGAGGACATCTCCTTCTTGGAGCCGTTCAATGACGTGGTAGCGTACTGAGAGCATGCAAGAGGTACTCATGCGCGCGCAGGCACACAGACTAAGATCTACGACGCGCGCCTCTACGCATCCTACCGCAGCTCAGCGGATGTCGTCGTGTGTGTCCGCAGAAGCGGAGATGTGTGTAGTGGCTGCCACACCGTCGTTCGTCTATTACTCTATCTTCTCGTTTCTTTTCTCACCTTCTCTTTCGCCTCCCCTCCCCCCTCCCTCCTCCCATCATCTGGGGAGAGTAATGTATCATGCACGCGGCACGCAAGTAGCACTTTGCTCTACGTTATGTCTTTGTACATCTCTCTCTCTCTCTATATGTATGTATGTCAGTGGCTACCCACCCCTTCTTCACCTCTCATCGACCATTGCCAGCACGAAATGTATACGCAGAGGCTCACCACCTCCGCCTCGCTCCGTGTCTCTCCACTGTTTCGTCTTTCCTTTTCGTTTTCTCCTTTACTTGGTGCCTGCCTGTCCCGTGCGTGCCTGCGTGCGTATGTGTGTGTGCCTCAGCACCTGCATACATGCGCGCGTTTGAGAGCCGATGGCGATGATGTATAGCTACCCGCCCACACTGCACCTCTTATAGGCTTCAGTGCCTGCCTATGCCATCAGGGCAATCCTTCTCTCCTTTTCTTTTTTATCGCTTGTGCCTGTCTGCCTGTCTGTCTACTCTCTCTCTGTGCGCGCGTGCGATGCGTTGGTGCGTCGACGTATTGCGAGAGAGCGAGTGAGGGCGAGAGCGCAGGTGGAGTGGGACGAGCTGGATGATGTACATGGCGGCGCTGCGGACAGGGATGGGGAAGGAGGTGCAGCAGCTCGCAAACTTTACTTCCTGTGGTCTTTCCCCCCTTTTCTTTCGTGTCCGGCGCGTGCACCGCCGCCTCTTTCTCTGTTACGCCCCCTCCTCTATTTCGCGTCTCACCGTCTCCCCTCTCATCTCCCCAGACTCTCGACGTGCTGTGTTCGATTTCCTTCGGCGTGCCGTTCTGGCACTCGACGCACGCACATACAAGCAGTTATGTACTATACTGGCGCTCACAATTTTTACTTTCGCGTTGTTCCCGCGGAGGCGCCACAGCGTTCACTTTCACGAGTGCAGCTGTCGAACGCCGAGGCCTCTTTTCTCTGCCCTTTTTGGCCTTCTAGCGACTCCGACGGTGCTTCAACCCTCCCCCCTGCCCCCCCCCCCCCACACACACGCCCCTCCGAGAGGCACACCTCCGCTGCCAGAGTTGCCGGACAAGCAGCAGAAGGAAGAATAACAGCGGTAGCGGGAGGGGGGGGGAGTACACGGCAACGTCGTAGTGCCTGTCGCTTCTCTGAGTCAACCGCGATGTTCTGCATGTAAAGTCTTTCTTTTCTTGCGCGTCTGCACGCGTGTGTCTGTGTCGGGCCCAGCCCGAGTCATCATACATTCCGAAAGCGCAACAGGCACAAGCGAAACTGCAGTCCACAGACGAGACACATGCAGGCATTCGTGATGTGCGGGTGTGGCCCATATTTATTGCCTTTCTCGCCCCCCTCCTCCTCCTCCCACTCCCGCAGCACCCGCGCATGTTTGAGTGGCGTGTCCGTGTTGTCGTGGTTTGTGGCTGTGACATTGCGGGGCGCTGAGACGGCGCCAGCGGGGCCCAAACGGCATGCAGAGGAAAGGGGATACCGTTGTTTCTCTCTCTTCCCCTTGGCCTGTGGTGGACAGCGTGCTTGCATATGTGAAGGAGCGGTCTGGGGTGGCAACGCTGGCGAAGTGGGAAGTGGGGGGTGGGGGAGGTGTCGATGGCATCTCAGCATGCACTTTTCCAAGGGAAGGTGTCTTCTACCTCCTCCCTATGGTGTAGACGTGTGTCCGCGCGGGTGTCTCTGAAACACTTCATGAATTCAACTAGCGAAGCATCGCCTGCCTTCCTATTTTGCTCTCCGCCCCTCCTCCGACTTTCTCACGCCTTTTTCTGCCTCTGCTGTGCCCTGGGTATGCGCGCTGTCTTACGCCATATGCTCCTCCGGGCACACATCATTACGAACAACGCCATCCACCGCCTCTTCTTCTTCCTCTGCGTCCCTCTCTAACGCACACGCGAAAAAAAAAACAAAAATGCATCACACATACACACACGCTCTCTCTCTCGGTGCAGAAGTATAAAAAGGAAAGAAACCATTATTCGCCACTCCCCTCCCCCCTCCCCCCCTCCACCCTCCCCCCTCCTACTGCCCTGCCCTGCGCGCGCCATCCCCCCCCCCCTTTGTCCTCCACATACACACAAAGACCCACGCGCAGGTCTCCAGAAAGCTTCTGCCTTCCTCTCTCTCAAAACACCCCACCCACACATACCCACCCACCCACAGCAGCAGCAGCAGCAACCAACCAGCCAACCAAACACCCCGACTCACCCCCCACACACACAAAAAAAAAACGAAGCCTTCGCCTCTATTCTCTCACTCTTTCTCTTCTGATTTGTTGTTGTGCTTTTTGTCTTAGTTCCGTGTTAAAGCGCGCACTAACACACAATCTCTACCCGCGCCGTCTCCCCCCCACTCCACCCACCAGATCTCTCCGTACGCAAAGCACCCGCGCCCGCAATCCCCTTCTGTGCCTCTGTGTTCGCCGCTCCACTTTCACCTTACAGCCCGCGCCACTTCTCCATCACCACCTCGTCCCCACCCCTCCCCGCTCCCTTTCACACGACTGCGACCGGTGTTGTAACACAGCAGGCGGCACACACACGGAGGCAGTGCATCATTCTCCCTTCTCTCTGACGTTGTCTCGCAAGCCCCTCTCCCTCCCTCCGCCTTCCACTTTGGCATCGTCTCTCCGCTTGCCTTTTGTCTTTCGCTCGATTTATTCACGGCCACCCCCCTTCACTGTCTCAGCTACTTGACCCACCTACCCCTCAGCTCAGCTTGAATCGCAGCTCATTGCCGGTACCCACTTCGCCGAGAGACGCTTCTGTGCGCTGAAAAGAAAAAAAAACATAGACGAGGAAACGCCCAATCGAGGTCACGTGAAAGCAAAGGTCTACGCATACACCGTACACGCTGCATCGCATACACCAGAAAAAAAAGGTGCCCACAACGTGGGAGGTACTGCTTTCTCCCTTAGAATCGCCGCATAAGACAAAGGCCAGCGACGCGGGTAGGTACCTCGTCTAATCAGCTCGTCTTTTTATTACGCACGTGCGGGGACGCTTCCTGGTGTTTTTTTTTTACGCTCCGACTGCGCTGGTTTCACTTTTATTTTTAGTTTTGTGTGTGTGTGTGTGTGTGTGTGCGTGTGTGCGTGTGCGTGCGTGTGTCGTTGCTGTCTCTCCCTACATCCGTGCGTATCCGTGTGTACTATCCGACGGTCTCGAGTTCCTCACTTGACTGCATCTCTTTTCTGTTTACTTTTTTTTTTCTCGTTGTTGTTCTCTCTTACTTTGCTGCGAAAGCCTTTCAGCTCTACACGTCAGCTCTCCACCGCCAGCACCCTCCCGCCCTCGCTCTCTCGCCGTTTCCTTGCCTGAAGGCCAGCTGGCATGTGCGTGCATGTTTAGGTGCATACCACCACCACACCCTTTTTTTTGCGTAAGTGTGCTTCTTCCGTGAAGATCGATCTCGCTCCGTGAGGGCTTCATTTTCTTTTACTTTTGGCTTTCAACCACTTCTCTCTTATCTCACACCACCCACACCCACCGCAACACCCCACATCCACATTCACAGCCGCCATAATCGTCCCCCTCCCCCTCCCCCTCCCCCTCCCCCATCATCATCATCTTTACTCCTCCTTTTTTTCGTTTGTGCGTGCTTACGTTTGCCTTACTTGTGCATTTTCTTCATCTCGAGAAAACTTTTTCTACTTTGGATTGGTCTTGTGTCCGTGTGCCTTTTTTTGTTTCTCGTTTTCACCACCATCACCACCATTACCATCACCATCAACACTCTCCCTCCCTCTTTTATTATCATTTCGCTTTCGCTTTGCGCACGTGTGGCTCCGCGTTTCAACTCGTTGTGTTTCGCTCGTTGTTTGTTGAGTGCATTCTTCTCTGCTGAGTCTTTATAGTTGTGGCTGTCCTCGCTGTGCGCAGTTTCTCCTTTTTTTTGTTTCGACGTTCTCTCCCTCTGTGGTTGGTGACCGGCGGTGGTGTCCGCGGTTCCGTGACGTTCTTTTCCATCGCCGCACGCCCTCTCGTTCTCTGTGTTTCTGTGTGCTGTGGTTGATTGGGGTACTGTACCGCGGCACCTTGCTTTGACGTCCTGGGTGTGTTTCCCTTCACACGTGTGGCTGGCTCTCGTTTTGGGCGGCATTTTTTTTGGTTGTTGTCTTCTGTGTGTCTGTGCGTGTGCGTGTGTGTGCTGTTGTTATTGTTCGGTTGACAGATCCTCTCATCGGTGGCTGTCGGCGCACCTAATCGTAAGGCATCGGTGGCATTTCCTTTCTCCTCTCCTTTCTCTACACACATATATATATATCTATATATTTCCGTTTGCTTCCATCAGCATCATTTTCCTGCCTTATTTACCTTCTCTTCGTTCTGTGTCTGTGTGTGCTCGGTCCCTTACACACGGACACCAGTCACTCAGCAGCAACAGTAGGAGGAAACGAAAAGGCGCACTCAGCGACGCCCGAAGCACATTCTGTGCACTGTGTACTAAACACACAAACGTGTGCGTCTATCTGATCCGTTGCGCTCTTGTGTTTTGCGTTGTGTGTCGCTGCCCGGTTCTGCTGCGACGGCGGCTGCGTGGTCGTTCTTTTTTCATTCGTTGCGTTTCTTCTGCTTCTTGGTCGCACTAACCGCCCTTTTTTTTGGATTAAGTCGCTCGCTCTTCCTCTATTCTACCAAGCGCGTTACACTCCGATACAGACGCACCGATAAGCACATCCGCCAAAGGCACCGAGCACCACACCCCACATCACGCGAGGAGCGTGGGGAAGAGAACTAGGCAAACGAAAGTGTCAACGCCTTCTGGGGAAGAAAAGGAAAACAAAAGGAATCAAGGCGAACCCCCCTCCCCCTCCCACCCATTACACCATTACCCCTGACACCCAGAGAATCGTACTTTTAAAAACAAACAACTATATATATATTGCTTGAGGAGTGCCGCGTGTGTATCAGAAGCAGCTGAGACGCAAAGGGGGCAGCGGAAGGATTCACATCGGGCTCTCGCTCAAGCACACAAATAGACGGGCGAAAGTATCCGAGAAACATCATAACCCAGAGGGAGTCGCAGCACAGGAGGAAAGAACAACAAGACGACGACGAACCGTCAAGAACGCACGAACGAACGCACGAACGCACGTCTGCTCTGCTCTGCTCCGTTTCCTCTTTTGCTTTTTTCTTTTTATATATTTCGATTATCATCTGACTTCTTTCCTGTATTGTGTGCACGTTGCACTTCGCACAGACAAACACGGCTATTCAGGCGCCGACGCACGCCAGAGAGACGCGCGCGCACACCGGTAGAATCTGGATCACGACGAGCAGCCAGCACCCGCAGCAACCGTCATCGGCTCGTACACACTTTCCATTTTTATTTATTTATTTTGTTGGATTGTCTCTCCTCTCACTTTTTTTTTGCAGCCACTCTTTCAATTCTTTGTGGTTGTCTTTTCGAGCGATTTGTTTTTCTGTTTACTCTGTCGTGTCGTGTCCCCTCCTC